>NC_137135.1:3927270-4224770 GCF_949319135.1 Squalius cephalus | reverse complement strand
TTTTTAATTTCACAAGTTCTCAAAAAAACGAGCACATATAGGTATAGATAAAATCATTCTTAAACGAAATCCTGCATTACAACAATTTCTGATGTGTTATTGTTGAAATATGGTACCCAGAACATGCCGCTCCATGCAATTTTATGTGCCGACAAGGCGTAATGGAGGTGTCATTTCTTTGTTATTTCAAAAGTTCTCAAAAAAAGAGCACGTAGAGGTATAGATCATCTCATTCTTGAACGAAATCATGCATTACAACATTTTCTGATGTGTTATTGTTGAAATATGGTACCCAGAACATGCAACTATATGTGTCGACAAAGCATACTAGAGGTGTCATTACTTTATTATTTCAAAAGTTCTCAAAAAAAATGAGCATGTAGAGGTATAGATCATTTCATTCTTAAACGAAATCCTGCATTGCAACATTTTCTGATGTGTTATTTATGAAATATGGTACCCAGAACATGCCGCTCCATGCAATTTTATGTGCCGACAAAGCATACTGGAGGTGTCATTACTTTATTATTTCACAAGTTCTCAAAAGAACGAGCATGTAGAGGTATAGATAAATTCATTCTCAAACAAAATCCTGCATTACAACATTTTCTGATGTGTTATTGTTGAAATATGGTACCCAGAACATGCCGCTCCATGCAACTTTGTGTGGCGACAAAGCATACTGGAGGTGTCATTACTTTAGTGTTTCACGAGTTCTCAAAAAAACAAGCACATAGACGTATAGATAATTCGATTCTTAAACGAAATCTTGCATTACAACAATTTCTGATGTGTTATTTATGAAATATGGTACCCAGAACATGCCGCTCCATGCAATTTTATGTGCCAACAAAGCATACTAGAGGTGTCATTACTTTATTATTTCAAAAGTTCTCAAAAAAAACAAGCACGTAGAAGTAGTCCTTATAGGGGGTATATGTCAAAATGATCAATGGCTTTGACCTTTGACAGGTTGAACTTCCGGTGACCTTTCGCTTGACGGGTTGAACTTCCTATGAGGTCATGGGATTAACCTTTGCCCTTCCTCCCTATCGATCATGTGATTTTGACGGGTAGTTTTGCCCTATTTTAACAGATGTTTTGCCGGATAGTTTTGACGGCTTCAAACAGCCGGTGTCGGGTTCTATGTGTGTGTGCGTGTCTGGTTATATGATGTGTCGCAGGCGTCCCCAGCATCGCACCCCCCTCCCACCCATCTGAAACGCGCTGTTCGGTCACTGTGAAAGTGAGAAGTGTATGTCACACAAAAACTTCACATCCTTTAATATCTACTGAAACCAATTATTTTAGTTTTAGATGAATAAAAGAATAAAAAATGATCGAGTTAAAATTAACACATCAATGGCCATACCATTCATGTCCACAAAATAATTAAACTAAAGTTGAAAACATTCTGTTCTTTTTAAAAGTGTATAATGAATTGCTTATAAAATAAAGATTTTACATAAAACATTCTGTTCTTTAAAATAAAAAGGTTACTAAAACCAATTGTTTTAGCTGAATAATAAAAATCATCTTACCTTCTTTTAGAAAGTTGAAGTATACCATTGATGTCCACAAATATGCAATGTATGAATGGGTTCAAAATTGTTTTACACAACTGAATTCATATAGTCATTCCTGAATGACCTCACACTGTCTCAAAACATAGGGAGGCGCGCGTCTAGTGTGTGTGTGTGTGTGTGTGTGTGTAAGCTCTTAAGACAGTTAAACATAAATCACAAAGTGGTTCTCTCTCACACCAGCGTCTCTGACTTAGAGGGGTGTATACAGAATGAGACATTGTGTTAGGGCTAAAATTATTGCAAAGTAAAATCTTAAAAGTTTAAATGATCTAAAAAGTTTTTTATGATAAATGTTATGTCCATACATACAAGTTGTAATCCAAAAAGATTTTTTCCTGAATGTCTCAGCCAGAGTGGTGCGTGTGTCTGCGTGCGCGCCCTCTGCATGTGAGCTCTGACCCCCCCTTCCCTCGCATTCCTGAGGTAACAGTGAAACTGAGGAAGGGGTTTCCTAATATCACACTAACAAAAGTTGAAAACATTCTGTTCTTTATAATAGGGCCAAAATTCAGAGCCTATAACCGACATAATGTCGCCAAGTCGGTTTTTTAATCCTATTAATATTTCCACCCACTGTGTGTTAATGTACTTTCCCCTTAATAACATATTACCGCGTGTGTAGTCAGTGACACCGGCCCATCCAGTCTGCGACATTGAAGCAACATGGAGGAACTCAAACACAGAGTCAACTCAGCAGCAAGACGTTTTTATTTCAAGCATTGTATGCTTTGTTTCATTCAATTGTTTGAAATATGAAATACATAAGCATTAATAGCTATCTGTGTATTTCCTTATTTTAGAATCACAAAGATAGGATTATGCACTATTTCATTAGAAAAATAACCATGCACATATTTTGATCTTTTAAAATGAAAGATTGTTTAAATTAAATCTTTAAAGTTTGAATACAGTCATATCTTCTATTTATATTTTAGAAGACTTATGATATAAATGATTTTGTCTAACGTTGACCTAAAGTATAATTATTAAACAATGTCTGTTCAAAAACTTTAGATTGTTGAAAAACTGTGCTTAGTTGTCTTAAATCTCATGTATATGAAAAGATTCAATCAGCATTTTTTTTTTTTTTGTCCATGCTTTTTGGTTTAAATTTTTAAATTTTAAAATGTCCTACCTTCCATAGCCATAATGATTTTTGTACCGTAACTGCATTTTCAAAAATGAAATAAATTAATATAATTTTTAAGCTGTTTTGTGCACACACGGTTCTAAAAAAAAAAAAAAAAAAAAAAAAACTAATCTTTATTTTAAATTCAATTATTATTAATAAAACATATACCAAATGAATAGTAACATGTTAATAAAATGTATTTAAAAAATATAAACAAAGTTTTAGCTAAATAAAAACACCTTACATTTCTGTCAGGGTTCACAGATGAAAAAAAGACAAGATGGTAAGTTCAATGCTTTAAAGGGGGGGTGAATTGCTGTTTCATGCATACTGAGTTTTTTACACTGTTAAAGAGT
This sequence comes from Squalius cephalus, assembly GCF_949319135.1. Taxonomy (NCBI): domain Eukaryota; kingdom Metazoa; phylum Chordata; class Actinopteri; order Cypriniformes; family Leuciscidae; genus Squalius; species Squalius cephalus. The sequence goes on along the minus strand of NC_137135.1, from coordinate 4,221,696 downwards.
TGGATTCCATTGCTAAACATGGACAAAGTTTCAAAAGTTAAGTTGTACGTTTGAAGGAGTATTTTTGTTCCAAAAATACTCCTTCCGGTTTGTCACAAGTTTCGGAGGGTTTTTTTCGAGTATGGCTCTGTCTGACGTAAGAGAGGGCGGAATTTCCTTATATGGGTCCTAAGGGCACTTCTCCGCGGGCGCGCGCGCACTCGTAGACCAGAGAGGGAAGAGAGCGAAAGCAGTACGTTACCTCAAAGCGCTATGCTCGGCTTTTAGGGAAGTCAATGTCACCAAAGAAGTGGGTTTTTGGTTGCCAGGGCAAGACAACCCTGCACAGATTCCCAAAGAACCCAGCATTAAGGGAACAGTGCATGGAGTTTGTTTTTCCTGAGCATAAACGGAGTTGTGTAGACTGTTTGTTCCCTGCATTTCGACGATGATTGTTCTATAAACAAAGCCCATATCGACGGATTTGCAGATCGTCTAATGCTTAAGGATCGAGCAGTCACAATGATAAAGGTTCGCTGTCGCATGCGGTGAGTAAACTGCTTCAAATGTCTCTCTGTGTTGTTTTTAGCTCGGTTAGCACTATAGCACACCGCCCACACGGCCCGCCCCCAGCCGCTCGGTTTTTTCCGGAAAGACTCGGTATAGCCTATCTTTCTATTATAAATATAATAAAACTAAAGACGTTTTGGAGATATGAAGGATGCAATACTACTCTATAGGTACTCAAGATTAACAGGAGATTGAGTGAAAATGAGCAATTCACCCCCCCTTTAATTGCAGAATGAATCGGAGTTGGAATCAAAAGGTGAGTAATCACAACACAGAGAATCAGAATAGGCTTAGCTGAAATGTAACAGTCTTTCTCTCTTTCTTTCTTGCAGATGATGATGATGATTGAAGATCGATGAAGACGGTTGGCAGACTGATGGAAGGCGATAGCGTCTCAGGTAAGTAAACAGGTAAGTGTACCGAGAGTCTGTGTGTCATGAATTGACGTGTATTGACGAGACCAGACAATGACTGAAGGGTGAGTGCTGAATATAAAGGGTGAGACTGATGAGGGGGTGCAGGTGATGCTGATGATTGAGAGAGTGAGTGCAGGTGTGCGCCACGGAGGATTCTGGGGAGTGTAGTGCACACACACAGGTGAAGGCAGATGAAGGCAGAAGAACGTGACCGTGACAATTTCCAGAGAGGCGAAGTAGTTCTTTATGCAATGATAAAAACAATCCAAAAAAGCAAATAGTTTAAGTTGTCATATAACAGCCCCAGATCCTCCCAGGGATAAACTACAGTGTGTACTGAAGCTTCAGACCCTCACAGAGACGAGAGGAGGAGTTACAGACCAGATGAGCCTCGGGGGAGATAATGTCGCAGTAAAGCTAGTCTGCTAACGCCTTTCCAGAGTACATCCAGAGTTTATACTAAATTCATTTAAAAGCATAACCTTAAAAGTTTAAATCAAATCTTTAAATCTTTATTAAAATCATATCTTCTTCGAAGACTTATGTATTATTTTACCAAACAGCGTCTGCCCAAAAACTTGAGATCTTAGATCTTTTGTCCAAACAATAACACGTTGTCAAAGTTTGTCTCAATGTTTTTAGGAAATCCGAGGACTTCACATTACTCTTATTTAGACTAAGTTGTATCATTTGGAAAATCAAAGTAAAAATCACACATCGTCTTAATTCAAAGTTTAAGATCGTATAAGATAATTTTTACTTGTATCTCCTGAACTATCCTTCATCAGTGTGGAAACACATGGGGTGAAACCCTTTACATTTTACCCTTTAAATATATGTAGAAGTTTTAAATGTTAGCATTAGCTGATGGTGACCGCATGAACAGACTCTGGGGAGAGCTATAGCAGGAAGCATGCCCTTTGACCTCCTCGATTTTGTAGGTTTTTTTGTTAAAGATTTCTCCCATCTACTCGCTTTTTCAAATGCTTGTTGCATCTGCGGTAGCCGTTATGCGTCAAGAATCTATAGTAGTAGTAGCCTTTATTGTCACTAGTCACAAGTACCAGCGAAATTAGCCATCAACCTGTCCATACAAAACATACATACAATATGACAAGGGGGTAGACAGGACAGGAAGACAGAGCATTGAGGAAAAAAATTACAGCATTACATGAGGAGAGGTGAGGAGAAAAAAAAAGGCAACCCCCAGACTATGCTCCTGTAAGGAGTACAGTTTGGGAACAGTAAAAAACACCTCAGCAACATTTGCACATAATCAGTACACAACATGAACACACAAGACTTGCAACAGGGGAGGAGAGTGGGGGATGGAGGTAACCCAGCACAGGCAAGCAGCCATCCGGTCCTGCAGCCATTCTGGGCGCTGGTCACAGACCCGCCTGTCAGACTGGTGGTACAAAGCGTCGAAGGCGAGGGATTGGGGGTGGGGGGGTGATTGCATATCTGTATATATGTAAGAGTTCGTGTATGTGTAGGCCTGGAGAGTCGCTACGCCTGGCATCCTAATCTAGGTGCCTCAGTCCGCAGGATGTCATAGCGATACACAGCAGTTGCCATGGAGACAACCTTGGTCAGGTCCCAGACAGAGTCAACAATCAGCAGGTGTCAGTGGGGAGTGGGGGAAGGAACGCAAGAGCGTCTTGCTGCAGTGCTCATCCGGAGGAGTTGTTGTTGCAGCAGCAGCCTCGGCCAAGGCCACTGCTGATAGAGGGGGGCCGAAAGCAGATAAGATTGGGGTTGTTTGGTCTCTGGACGAGTAGCCGCATTCCAATTTACACAGCTCCTGGTCCATCTTGGTCTCCGAGACGATCCACTTTCCTTTCCAAAGCTGTGAGCTTCTCCATGATGTTATCCATATAGTGGTTCAAATTCACAGTCTGAGTGCTGACAGCTCTGCCCACTGCTTCAATCATCACGGGCAGCCTTGTGGGGTTTTGGACAGCTGTCACCGTCTTCTTAATTCCTCGATAACCCAGGGCAATGCCTAATCCAAACAGCAGAAAACCTGTTATCATGGTTCCGAATAGGTAGATATCTTCAATGTCCTCCACGGAAAGAGCCGCCAGACACACGACCCGCCACCTCTCCCACGCGTCCATCGTGTAGCCAGCTGCGAACGTCCCGGCAGGGCAGTTAGGTTCCCCCGAACCCAAGCTTCTCGTCGAGAAGATGGTGTCAATTGCGTTGAGAGACCAGTTGATCAAATCCATAATTTCTTAGTTTGTAGAGCAGTGTAGAGAGAGTCTCTCAAAGTACATACAAGACAGTAGACGAGACGAGAGCAGCAAAGCAGGGGAGATAAGGGACAGGAGGGGAAGAAAATGCGACCGCCTTCGTTGAGAGCCAAAGAGAAACTATGACAACGTGTCTTCCGATAGCACATCATCGAGTTTAATTGTACATGTTCTACCGTTATGCCGCCTATATAATGATTCACACAACCAAGCTTGTCATTTAGACCGTAACTTTGACTTACCCGTCGAGAAGAAAGTAAACAACTTCCATTTCAAAGTCTTTCTCCTTCATAGCTCTTTCCACCTGGGAAAAGCTATCCCGATATTTATTTACATACCAATAAATTAAATTTGAGCTTTTTCGCGGCGAAAATTCCTTCTCCTGTGGCTCGGCATAAGTATGATCCTGCATTATATTGTCCCGTGCAGTGTAGCCTTTCAAATGTGCCGTGGGAAGTATCAACGCCTCCCATATGGTCTAGCGGTTAGGATTCCTGGTTTTCATCCAGGCGGCCCGGGTTCGACTCCCGGTATGGGAAGACATTTTTTTTTGTATTGCCAACAAAATTCAAGTTATTCAGGTTCATCAATAATCATTTTTAGTTATTCATAGTCTTAGAGGCCTACACGAACTGCAGAAACAAGCAGAAGATATGTAAAAACTCATAAATGCTGTTTCAGTACTGAATCATTTTCACAAATACAATTATATTGAATTCAGAAAATTTCACTATGGAATATTTACTTTATCTATCCTAATTTCAATTTAGTACATCATCATTTCTACTTTTCATCTCATAATTATGACGCATAGTTACTTTTTAATTCAAAATTACAATTTTTGTCAATTAGGCCTTTTTTAATGTAAAACGTTTTTAAGTCATAATTTGGTTGTTGACTATAGTAGTGTTGATGATGAAACGTGTTGAGTTAGGCTAGTGCTTTTTGTACCTCTCTGGTATTATAGTGTTTCAAGATGGAACGTGTTGAGTTAGGCTAGTGCTTTTTGTACCTCTCTGGTATTATAGTGTTTCAAGATGATGACTCAGGCGTAGTACAACCACGCAACGAGAAATTTAATATTGGTGTAATCTTTGCGAGGTCTCACTCACAACACACAACTCTGTGTTGGGTGATCCAGGCCTTTACTAAATAATTATGGAAGTCATTGTACTGTAATTGTAATTTTATTGATTAATATTATGGCTTCATGTTGATTTAAAGTTTTTAATTGTTATTAACCAATACCTACTAACATCCAGCACAAAATGAAAGAGAATTAAAAATGGAATGTTCACAATCTACACTATACAGTTAGATATTCTCCTAATTGGTATCTTTGGCTGTATCTTTGGGTGTATTTTGTCACACCATAGTGATGCAAAGTTCCACACACCCTATGGACTAACTTTAAAAAACAAAACAAAAAAATAATCATACATAAATATATAAATATATATAACATACACAAATCATTTCTTAACTAAGCAACCGTTTCTTAAATTATCAGACACTCACCGCACTGATGTTAACATCACCATACATTGTGTTTTCTACCATGATTGTAGTAACTATTGTCCCACCATTCTTCTGGGCAACTGCTAAGTTAAGCTGATTAGGGTTCTGAATTAATGGCTGTCTGAATGATGTAGAATTATTATGCTGTCGTTGTGGAAGGTTGTTTGGCTGTTGATTTGTCATGTTTCCAGAATGTGTTTGAACGCTCAGCATTTGAACGTCACCATCTGTTAAAAAAATTAACAATTAAATACAAAACCAAAACCATGTAAACATTATAGTAAAGCTTATTGAAGATTGAGAAACATATTGACTACTAACAAATTAAATTATAAATCTTTTCCTACGTTTGATATTCTTTTTTCTAATTTTTTTCACTATGGACTTGATCCTTTTTAATGCTGTTTTCTCTCCATATTTATTCTGTAGTTCCTCTACTGTGTCTTCCAACCTCCCTGTTGTTCTTCTCCAGCTGTGTTAACCAAAGACAAACAGTTCGAAGAATAAAATGTATGTACAATAGCAAAAATAAAGTTGGTCATTAGTTGTTAGGGTTAGATACACCTGCAGACACATTCATACACCCGTTCGCCTGTTCATTTAGCATACACCAGAGTTCAAACATTCACTTTTTCAAAGGCCGAATGATTACGTGGTCAAAATTTATCTTTTTAACATAAGAGTTAAAAAATGTACACGAGTCACGACGCATTGCATTATGCACCTGACCTGCCGGCTGATGAAGTATTTATTACATCAAGAAAACATGAATACAACACACTGCACTTGTGCCATTACCACACACACACTGCACTTAGTACATTAATTGTACTATTACCAGTTCCATATTATCTTTATGAAAAAATAAGACAATAAATGATTTTATTTTTAAATTTGACTGCATTCTTGTGCATTTCTAAATGTTTACTTTTTGATTTATGAATTATAACAGACTGATGGGGAAAAACATTATTTTGCTGTTACTTTTAAAAAAAATTGTTTTATTATTATTCAACAATTTCTTTCTTTTTGTTAGTTTTTATTAGTTGTAATTTTATATAAACATTTAACTTTTAAATAAAGGTTTTACAACAACATCACCATCTTCTGTCATATTTGGGCCTCCATGCTCATCTATTTACAGTATATGATATTGGTGAAGGGGCCCACATGAATATTTTTTAGGGGGCCCCGAATTCTCTAGCTACGGCCCTGTTCACAGGAGCCGCTGAGAGCGAGATCCAGCTGATAACGGTCAAAGTGCGAGATAAGGTGCAAGTAGCTAAACTAAACATTTCATATTTGACAGAATACAACAACAAAAATAATCAGGCAAACTAATCAACTTTTTTCTAATTTCACCATTTTGAACTTAAAATAGGCCTATATAATACATGTGAGAGGAGAAAGAAACACATAACAGCCATTTTCATCATATTAGGCATAAGATTAATAATGAATGTGTACAATTTAATAAACATATTTACCTAACATCCATAGCCTTCAGTAAATTAATGCTAGACAAAAAAAAAGGCTTAAAAGTGTGGGGCTCAAACATGTCATTTGGAACTCTTCTATAGTTATTATCAAAAAATATGTTGATAATGATTAAAAACTTCAGTGCCCTTCGAAGGCACCATTTTAGATAGTTTGGCATACGTGGGATTGTGTGTCCATAAGCTAGTGAGAGAGAGCGTCTGGTGCTCAGAAATACATTCTACAATGATATAAAAAAAGTTTTCAGTAAATGCCTATTTTTTATTCTATTCTTTAATCCACACATAAAATAGTTCACTGCGTCACTCCCACACACTGACGCATCACATCGTGCGTGCATAATATCACCTGCTCAAGTATTTCTTGATGAGTTTCTTCTATATTAAACAGCGAATCTTCTCAGTCAGATCGTCGCAAGATCTCAGGAATCCTCTCACACTGCTCGTGTTCACGCACTCCATCGCTGCACTTGTGTGGGGGTGTGTGTGACTGAACGATTCAAACTTCCATAAAGCGCGCCAAAACAGCAGCGCGGAGATGTGACGTCACGTGTCAAGCGGGCGCTCGTGAAAAGCACATCTTTGCATTTCTTCTGAAACACCCTGTTTTGAAATAGTTTAACAATTTTTAACAGCATCAGCGTAACACTTATGGAATTGCCGGGTGTGATTGTAATGTTTTGTATGGCGTTTTCTTTACACTTTCCCCCGGATATCTGTTCCCTACAGTTAGCTGTAATGTTAGTGAACTCTAGGTCTTTTCTTTGTTCATATACGACGGTATTCACATGAATTGGCTTGATTTGTATCTTGATTTGATAAAATGATGGTTTAAACCATCATCCTCACGCGAGACATTTACATTATATTATTATACCATTCTAGTTTTAAATAGCGCTAAAATTTATATTTTATATTTAACCCTTTATGCGGATATAGAATGCAGCACAAGGTTCTCTGGTTCTATGTTTTTGAAAAATTGGTTACATTGTTTTTATTCTTCAAGTTAAATGTAAATTTGCAAATCCAAAATCTGTTATTACTTGGATGATGAATATCTTCACTTTATGATAGGAAAGTACGGACAGCGCCTTTGACCAATCCTCTACATATGGGGCACTTGCGCAGAGAAGGCGCACATTATTTGCACACAACTAGGTGGCCGCAGGGGATGAAGACAATGTTCACTTCCTTATCCATGCAAACTTTGCATGTGCGCTCCTCTTGAAGTCTTCTTAACTGTTCCTCCATAGGCAAGTCTGAAAGATCTTGACTCGGAGATGCAGCTCCATTTGTCTGGGCCATCAGTTCTCTCAGCAGGCAGACATCATTCTTCTTGATCCAGTTGCGGAAGACCTCTGCTGCTGCATTTCCTTTCGACAGGACTAACTGAATGAGCTGCCCTGTCTGCTGCTTGACCGTAGCGCAGTTATGAATAATGTCATACTCTTTCTGTGAGATGACGTTCTCCTCTAGAAGATGGTCCATTAAGCTCTGTACACTTTTTAGGTGCTATGACACGACAAGATGATGTTTCTTAAGAAAAGTAAAACCATCTAATGCCATTTCCTCTGCACTTAGTAAATCAGACACCAACTCTTGAACGGTTTTGTAATTTTCTCCACTTGCGAGAATTTTGCTCTGAACGGTTTGCTTCACCAGGCCACGCTCAAATCCCATCTCTAAAGCAGACTTCACCACTGCATCTTCTGAACAGTCTTCTCCAGAACCCACAGGTGGATCAACACATTCTCTTGAGTCGCTGTCTCCATTAGTCAATAGCGGTTCAAATAGTCTTGGAAATCTTGCTTGAATCTGATGAACAAACACTTGGCCCTTTTTTTTGCAACAGGTATTCACATCTTGGAAACCACTTGGCATGTTCTACCCCTGGATCATCACCAGACTCCCAACATCTGAGTCCAGCATCACAACAAAAGCACTTCACGTCATCATTACGACCAACATAGTAAAAACCAGCCTTAGCCAATTGGTCTGGTCGAACAGTTATTCTTGAGGGCCAGTTGACAAATGTGAGCAACCTTTCTTCACACTGTTGCATTGCCGAGTTAGATACATTGGAAAGGTTAGATAAAGGTACATTATCTGCACGGTTACCTCGAACGAAGCGGCAGTTGGGGTAATGCCTCTGGTGCTCTAATACTGCCCGATCTCCTGGTTCCCAGTTGCTAAGCTGGCCTCCACAACTGAAGCAAGCCACTCTTTCTCCCTGGCCAAGGTAGAAGAAACCACTTTTGGCAAGCTCGGCCGGAGTTACTGTAGAAAGAGTCCAATTCTGAAAGGTGTCAAGGCGTTCCTGTTCCCGACGCATGCCAAGATTGTGACAAGAAGGTCGCTGGTGAGACATATCCTGGTGAGACATATCCAGGTTTAGGTAACCCACCCGCTCCTCCGTTTGGCCTGAAACGGATGCCGTGGCGTTACGGGTGTCGCAGGGGCGGAAAGCTCTATGTTGCGAAGCGGGAAAAAGGCACTTTTGATGAAGGCTCTGGATGAAGACAAAAAAAATGGGGCCACAGGGCGTGTCCACTCTGGAATGGAAATACAGTAATGCAGAAAACAAATATTTAAATATTTAATCTTTTAAATCATGTATACCATTTTATGAGCATTAACACAACAGTCATTTTTGTAATTTTTTATTTCAACATTCATACATTGAAGTAGTGAAGAAATTTGAGTGAAAGACATTTACAGATGGTCTAACCAGAATAGAAAATCTCTGCAGGCTATCATGTTTTGCTCCAGGGTATAGTTGACCAGACTTTCAACTAATTTACCAACGTCAGTTTTTGCATTTTTTGACACCAGTGACACACAGAGATCCGTTACAAATGTCCATATAGCGAGTATTTTGTATTTTCAAATTCGTCACAACATGCACGCAACACATCCAGAACTTTTCTGAGGATTACGCCGTTCGGCTCTTTGGTGTTAAAAAACATGGGCGTTACATCAGGCCATGGCTTTGTCAAGCCTCTTACAACATCCATTTAATTTTTGAGATTGGTCACGCGCTTGGTATCCTGCGCACAATCTTTTTTCATATAACACGCAGCGTCGATGATCGTGTGCATCAAGCCAACCATTTGGCCCCTAAAATAATCTTTAAACATACAGTCTAGCATATCTCTCAAACGACACTCTTTGCCCGTGGCGCACTCACACACCGGATGATAATTGTACCCCGTATCGCCAGAACTCAACGGGGAGTCGTTCTCCATCAGGTTTTGCGTTGCCATTTTTTCAACTTTTTGAATTTTTTTCCAACTTTTCGTTCCTGGAATGTTCCTCGAATCTCCTGAGTGAGTCATTGTGGCACAATCGTGCCTTGTGCGTTAATGCTCGGAAGTTTGTGTTTTCGGGTCAGAAACGTAGTTTGGGTCAGATTCAGGCAAACAGGACTTTCATGTAATGGACAGGAATAAAGATCTGAGTGACTTTGACAAGGGCCAGATTGTTAATGCAAGGTGACTGGGTCAGAGTATCTCTGAAACTCAAGGCTTGTGTGTCGCTCCCGGTCAGCAGTGGTGAGGATTTACCAACAGTGTCCGAGGAGGGACGAACACACACCGGCGACAAGGTGTTGGACACCCAAGACTCATCGATGGACGAGGGCAATGAAGGCTATCCCGTCTGGTCCGAGCCAACAGAAGGTCTAGTGTGGCATAAGTCACACACAACTTTAATTATGTTATGGGAAGAAGAAGTTTTATTTATATAGCGCCTTTCCATAGCTCAAGGTCGCTTTACATGAGAGGATTGTGTCACAACACACAGTGCATCACATTCTGCTGCGTATGGGGCCAAACACCAATCAGAGTGCCTATGATCACCCCTGTCCACCTTCAACGATAATTGAGACAATATATTGTTACACCCCTACAAAATAATGCATACTAAATGCATGATATACATGATGTATTATAAGGATAATGACAGCAAATGTTTTTTATTAGCTGTAATAAATTGTCATTTGATCTGTTTATTATTTTGCTATGAAATGTAAAAAAAAAAAAAAAAGAAAAAAAAAAGTTTATGGTTTATTTGAGGACTTTTTTGCCTTATTTATTGCCTTTTCCCCTATCACATTAATAATCATAAATTAGATGTAATTCGAAAACTGAAAACTGTTTTGAAAATTGACATTGTGTAACACTAAACTTAAACTTGTATATTTATTTTTACACTCCTTTTGAAGCTCTTTTTTTTTTAACATCTTGGGAAATATGAATTTCTGTTACAGAACAGGACATTGATTCATACATGTCCACCGTACAGACACCAGGACTCACAGCATGTTCATCACACAACAAGTGGAATTATAGATCAATATTCCTATAACATATTAGATATTATTATGAAAATATTGCCAATTATTACTCCCATTATTACACTTTTTTCATTACATGTTTCCCCAAGAACACATTAATATGCAAATTAAATAGTGCATAGATATGTTAAATTTAATGGGACTACACATTTATGGCCATTTTACCCAAATATTGTATGAAGTAAAATGGTGTATCATTTCATTCTATTATATCTTTTATTACATAGTTGAGAATCATCTTTATTCAAAGTTTGTTTAAATAATCCAGAAACATAAAAACTCCCAAAATAAAATAAACATAAATTATATATATATATATATATATATATATATATATATATATATATATATATATATTAGGGCTGTCAAAGTTAGCGCGTTAATAACGCGTTAACGCAAAATCATATTAACGGCACTATTTTTTTAACGTGCGATTAACGCAGCGCGTATTTTCTGTTTGACCCGTGGCCCAACCCCTAGTTGGAGAAATGGAGATACACAGTGTTGCTAACTTAGCGACATTGCAGACCCCTTTAGCGATTTTTTCCCTTCAACAAAGCGCCCAAACCTTATTTAGTTTCTGAGAATCTACCGGTACCGCCGGTACTGCTCTCTCAGCACGCGCGCGCGCGCACCTCTCTCTCTCTCTCGCTCGCTCTCTCTCTCTCTCTCTCTCTCTGCGTCTCGCGCGGAGGAGCAGCGCTTTAACTCAGTTAAGCACAGATATTATGTTGCTTCTCTATTTTTACAAGTATAGCCGAAATCAGAGCACAGATATTGTCTTTATCTTATGTGAATTTGATTTCATCAGACGACGGCTCGATTATCAGAATTTTTGTGCAGATTAACTTAACATCTTGGAAGGGAGAGCTGGTTATGTCTTAATGGGTCGCGTTTCAGTCACCATTTCAAATTCATTCCGTTGTTTGACAACAGAAACAGTAAAATATACCAATGAAAACAGTTTTATTGAGAATTTAGCTTCATCAAAATGGGCACAGAGAGAGACAAACTACAATGTAATAGGCTAATAAATAATAAATGTACATTTAGCATTTTCAGAAGAGCTGCCCTGTCATGCAAAAATCTAAACATGTTTGTGTTAGTAAATTGCTCAGTGCAAAGAAAGAGAAGTAATGGTAACCTGCCATTTTTTTGTTCTTTCTACATGTCTAATAGACATGAACAAGTTCTTTGAAAAACATCTGTGACCTTTGAAACATCTCATCCTTATGCTCTATATTGACTATGGTTTCAATAATAAACATACATTTGCATAAAGCATCTATATTTATCCATGCCCACGTTGATTAGAGTATTACAAACTTGAAAAGTATTAATTTAAGGTACATTTAGAACAATTAAAAAAATGTGCGATTAAATGCGATTAATCGCGAGTTAACTCATGACAATATGCGATTAATCGCGATTAAAAAAATTAATCGATTGACAGCCCTAATATATATATATATAAAAAATAAACATAAAAATTAATATTGAATGTCATTAATATTGAATGTCATTAATGTATATATTTTAAACAACTGAGTCCTGGTGTCCTGGAGTCCTTGAAGACAGCATGAGATATGAATAAAATATCTTGTTTAAAAATGTTAAAATAAAAATGTTTTTATGCTCTAAACAATGTAATGACATGTAAAAATACTAAATTCAAAATATCTTTTTTTCTGGGTCTCAGGAGGATATGACAGAAGTCTGACAGGACATCTATAAAACATTTTTAACGAGTTTCAGGAGCATAATGAAGGGCAGTGTAATCTCACATGAACGGAAGATGGCGACAAAACATCATGAAAACACAGTCAGCTGTGGAGCGTCAATAATCTCTGAACGTAGAATATTTAACACACACACACAAACACACACACACACACACACCCTCTTGTTGACTCCTTTACCTGTTTATATTTGGTGTTAATTTATGAAAAAAAATGACAGGAATGATCGAGAACTTGGAGCAGAAATACCAACATTTGTACCAGATGTAAGTTTATACTGTTTATGCTAATTCACTTACGATCTATAATATCTAATTATTTTCTAGTTGCCAATTTACTCAAGTATTTTTATGAAGTATATAATGGCTTAGAATATCAAATTATGAACAAATATAATTTTCCCGCCAAACATTTAGCAGTTTGTAACATACTGTACATGCTACAACAGAGATGCTAGTTTGACATATAGCTATATTGTTTGTTTAAGCCTTGATACAGATCATAGCAATAACATCTGGGAATAAATGTAGCAAATCAAACCTGATGAGAAGTGTCCTCACTTCATTATAGTCCTGCGTGAAATCGAATTAAAAGTCATTAACATACATTATCATCATTACATCATTAACCCAAAAATGAAAAGATGCCATCATTTATTTACTCACCTTCATGTTGTTTCAAACCTGTATGAGTTTCTGTCTTCTGCTGAACACAAAAGAAGATATTTTAAAGAATATGGGTATTCAGACAGTTATTGACTTCCATAGTAGGACAGATACTATGGAAGTCAATGGTGTCCATCAACTGTCGGTTTACCAATATTCTTGTTCTTGTTTAGCAAAAGATTCATACAGGTTTGAAACAACTTGAGGGTGAGTAAATGATGACAGAAATGTCATTTTTGAGTGACCTGTCCTGATTAAAGTCAATGTGACGTTCCAACAATGGAACAATCCAACAGAGCTGATGGAGCTGTCCACGCCAGCTCTGTGGACGATCCCGCTGAGGAGCGATTTCCTCACACAGGCAAACACGACAATCTGGCACCCCCGTCCCAACTTGTGGACCCTCCATGCATGGCCCCTCAACGGGTACCCCAGGACCTCCCAGAGGGAGTCCGAAATACCATAATGGAGGCTAGAGCTCCGTCCACTAGACGCCTCTACCACCTCAAATGGTCAGTGTTCTCCAGCTGGTGTCTGGCTAGGAACATAGACCCAACATAACTGTGAAGTACCAACGGTACTTACATTTCTTTTAGAGCTTTTGGACGCGGGTCGCTCCCCCTCCACGCTCAAAGTGTAAGTGGCAGCTATTGCAGCTTTTCACTTACCGGTGGCTTGCTCCTCTCTGGGGAAAAGCGACCTGATTATTCGCTTCCTAAAAGGAGTCAGAAGGCTTAACCCCCTGAGGTCGGCTATCGCGCCGGCGTGATAGGCTCGTTTTTTTCCGTATGAGTGCAAAAAAATAATAAAATAAAAATATTAATTTTTATCTTATATGCTTGTGTTATACATCAATCTATCCTGTTAAGTGTGTACTATTTTTGTGTACACTCACAATAAAAACAAAGTGTTGTGCTTTTCGCCAAATAAAGAAAAATAAACACGAAGCGAGTTCTGCCTTCTCTCTCTCCGTGTAGTCCAGTCTGAAACGCGTCCGAAAATGAATCATAACTCAGCGAATACTTCTCACACAGGCACGTGAGATATGTCTTTATGAAGCTTGAAATCTCCTCTTTTAAATGAAGTAATTTATAGAAAAAAACAAATGTTTTCAACTCACGTAATCCGTTTGAAAGCAAGGAGAGGTACCGTTTTTCCTTCTGCCTCATTATCTCTATAATAAGCTGCGGCCGCCCCGCCCCCGGCGTGATTCACATGTAAATAGTTAGGTGATCTAGTATGCATCGCATACGCCCCTCGATCAATGCCATAAAAAGTTTCTTCATCAGACTTACTGATAGTTCATCGCGTTTTGAGTATGACACGCTTCTCCGGTAATAAAGATGCCCTTCAGATGATTCTGGACAGCGAGGAAGAATGCACCTTTTCCTCAGAGGAAGATTGTAACTCAGACGACGAACGGCAGCATATTGAAGAGCGAATTCCGCCGAGAACACAATTTCGGAGTAAGTTTTACTTAAAAGTCTTTTGTCTTTTATTTTTCGTGTTCGCATGTATGAGGAAAAAACAATATTAGGCTACGTGACAGTTCTCCATTATGGACGTGAGCGCTCTAAAAAAAGCACTAAAAGACTTTCAAACTTTCACAGAGACCTCAAAACAGAAAGTACAAATCCTTTCTTTAAAACGAATTTCGTTTTGTATCAATTGTATCTTACTTTTAATAATTTTTTCATTAACAAATGTGAGCCGATCCAAACAAACCTGTGAAACGCCCACATCAGCTGGATAACACACACCGCGAGTTCACTTTCAGACTTATGTACTTTACGATGCTGTGAGGAATAATACTATCTTGATAATAATCCTGCAAAAATTTACCTCAGAAGTTCTGGAAGTATCATTTCGAGGAGCAAACGGATCCCGCTGAAGAATTAGGTCAGTCCTGTTTGCTTTGTTCTAATCGGAATGAATGAACGCACAGATGCGTGCTGTTGTGGAGCTACTACAGCTGACAAAAATACTGTTTTAATATGAATCGCGAATACAAAGAAAGATTACACTGGAAATATTGTTACAATTTTAAATGTTGTTGTAATTGTATAACCTTATACAATATAAAAATTGTGTATATATATATATATATATATATATATAAAATATATATATATATATATATATATATGGATAGATGTAAACAAAATCTTAAAAGGTCATTATAAGCCTTCTCTTTAAATAATTTTATTAAGCTTTATTAGTGACACATTTGGGAAGAGAATATATTCCAAATCTGAAAATACAGTATGAGAACAATTAACTGCACAATTACTAGAAATGTTTACCTTGGATATTGTACAATTTGCAAGCAAAATTTGTGGAAAAAACAACAAACCAGTTATATATTGTCCTTGCATTCTTGTGGCTCAGTCACACACCTGAATGAAAGGCTCATTACGTATGCAACCTCATTATGCGGGCCCCATTGACTCTGCAGGTGTGAATCACGCCCATCCGCATATTGCCTTTCCAAACAAAAAGTGTTTTACAAGATTTAAATCAATGTATTGTGTTATGTGAATGATTAGGCAGGATGATTTTCACATAATTTTGAAGAAAAAATTCTAGGCAACGAAATCCATTCGTCAAAAGTCTTATTTACATATATTTAGAATGTGTTTTATGGCCTTATTTCAGAAACTTTAGTTTTTTGTTTTTTAAAAAACCATGCATAAACATTATTCTCTCAAAAATACAAACATGTACATGCAAGTTGTTCACATATTATGGTAGCCCTGTTTGTGCTAAATAGAGTGAATTTACACTTTTGCCATTAATATGTTTATAAGCAACTGAAAAAAGCACAAATGTCAGGGCATGTCAGAACATCTCAAGGACCCCAAAAACCCCTCAGACCCCAGAGGGTTAACCCGCCTCGGCCACCTCAGTGCCTGCTTGGGACCTATCCACGGTCCTGCGGGGCCTCAAGGGACCCCCCTTCGAGCCGCTCCAGTCGGCTGACCTAAAGCCCCTGTCTCTTAAAACCACTCTGCTGTTAGCACTAGCGTCAGTCAAAAGAGTTGGGGACCTACAAGCGCTCTCTACGAGCTCTTCCTGTCTTGAGTTCAGGCCCAATGACTCCAAAGTCGTCCTTAAACCAAGACACGGATATGTACCGAAGGTGTAGGGCTGGGCGATATGGACCAAAAGTCATATCCCGATATATTTAGGCTGAATATTGATATACGATATATATCGCGATATTTTTTCCGTAAAGTGAGAGCAAATGTTCAGTCAAAGTCAAAGCCAAATATGACATGTTAAAAGTAGTTTTATTGAAACCAGCTATATCAGTGAACAGTTGCAAAATCATATGAATAAATAATAAACAGGTTTCTTCACCTTAGGGCTGCACGATTATCACAAAAATCATAACTGCCGATTATAATTGTTATTTGCGATTTATTAATTATGATTATCAAAGTTTACATTGAATATATATAAACAAATTTTGTGTAAACATGTTATAATCTGCCTATATATATACACACATATATTCAGTATATATATACTTTTCCCTTTACTTAACATGCATTGTAAGAATATGACTAATAGTAAAGACTAGTATTAATAAATAAACATTAGGCCTATGCTAAAGCTATTAAATAGCAGTCCCAAACTAGTTTTTGTTAATACAATGTTGGTATGAGCCACTACAGTCATTTAAAAATATAAAAAATAACACAAAGAAAAATAGTGGCATTTTTGGGTTAATATGGAAACGACAGTTTCACACAATATTAACAATAACTGTTAATGAAACATGGAAACTGCTCCTGGTGAATAGAATGAAAATCATACCTGCATTACTTTTATTTCGTGTAATTTACAACGTAACAGCGTTGCATGCTCGTAGTTTCTTTTGCACTTGATCAGTGAGGCGATACAGCTCGCGCCGTCGCATTTGCGCGTGCAATTGAGTGTGCGCTACGAGAACAGGATAACGGCTGACAGGACAAGAAAGTCCGTTTTTCTGAGGTGAAAGACTTTATTTCAGCATACACTTTTGTCACTGCCTGGTAGTTCCTATTGTGCTGGGTTTTCTGAAGTAGTCATGATTCGCCTCTCACAACATAACATGCTCTAAACACGCACGCAAAGTGGAAAAGGAGGAGCGGAGGCGCGGGGAGCAGGACGCAAATTCGAACTATATCGATATATGCGATATGGTCTAATTTCATATCGCATTTAAAAATATATCGATATATTTTTTATATCGATATATCGCCCAGCCCTACAAAGGTGCTCTCAACTCCGTTCAGAGCCCAGGTTATTTCCCTATCAGCTCTTCCCCCATCGGAAGACGATAGTGACTCATACATGCTCTGCCCAGTTAGGGCTTTGAGAATTTATCTGGAGCGTTCTGCCTCATTCAGACAGTCTGAACAGCTCTTTATCTGTTACAGGGGCCGCACCAAAGGGTTTCCGGTCACGAAACTCAGACTATCTAGATGTACAGTAGACGCTATCTCTCTGGCCTACACCTCTCTGGGCCTTCCGTGCCCCATAGGTGTAAGAGCTCACTCCACAAGAGGTGTGGCTTCCTCTTGGGCATGGTCCAGTGGAGTCCCCATTGAAGACATTTGTGCGGCGGCCGGCTGGTCTGCTCCGTCCACATTTGCAAGATTTTATAACTTAGAGGTTCCCGCCTTACAGGCACGAGTCCTCTCTATCTTGGACCCTGGCTCTTGTGACCCAGACCTATATATGACCAAGGAGCTAATACCTTTTTCAATGTTCTTGTTTATAAAGCAGTCTGGTGAGAAATGATTCACGCAAACATGAAAGCATTGATGTTGATCGTGGGGAATATTCCCTTCGAAAACAAAACTCAGCCACTGCGTCTTCAGCGGTTCGGATTTAGGAACATCAAAATGACTGCTGTGTTCTTTACTTTTTACAGTCTATGGCTCGTTATTACACCCAAGAACAGAACACCACTGTCGCTTAGACGCCATTCTGCTCCAGCGTATCAACAATGGCGGACTT
Source organism: Squalius cephalus (assembly GCF_949319135.1). NCBI lineage: Eukaryota > Metazoa > Chordata > Actinopteri > Cypriniformes > Leuciscidae > Squalius > Squalius cephalus. Next base: position 4,203,697 of record NC_137135.1, on the reverse strand, counting down.
ATAGGCATGTTTCCATTAAAGATTTGCGCAAAACTTTTGCGTTTTTTTTTCTAAATATTGATAAAACACTATTGCGAAATTACGGCATTTCCATTAACCGATGTTATGCGACTAAAACGTCATTTTTTCCTCTCGCGATCAGTCATTCCAAAAATCATGGCAACAGACGTTGGTAAGTTTATATATACTGTATATCACAGCCACATACTGCACTAGACATTATTATTATTAATCGAAGGAAACGTAGGCGTGTTATCCAAGCATTAATGGCAAGGAAAGACCCTTATACTGTGAGCGGCACATATTCTCACTCATTTCTGCTCCGAGGTCTTGATTGTGGCATTTCTTTGAGGTTTAGAATCCAGTATTTCTGTCATTCTTTTGTCTTATATGAATTTAATAAAGAACTCCGTCTCGTATTCTGTCCAAACACACCGCGCCTTCTACGTCAGGTGACCTTTAAATGCGCAAAAACTGTTTCCATTGCAGTTTTGCGAAATATTCCTTTTTCGAATTGCATGAAAAACCACCTCATGTGAGCGTAAAAACTTTTTTGCGATAAATGGGAGTTTTTGCGAAATTGACGTGTTTCCATTGGGCGTATTTTCAATTCGCAATTTCAATTTGCACAATTTGAAGGGTAATGGAAACGCGGCTTATGATGACAGCTCGCTCAGGGCGGGTCTGTGTTGAAATGCTGCTGTCAATTAACAATCGTGGGAGGGGCGTCCGACCGTGTGACGTCACACAGTCAGACAGCTCGATTTGAGACAGGGGATAACATATAAGGAGATTATAAAAAGAAAACACTGGATGGATTTTTATCATTATAATGATGGTTGTGTACAGGCACTGCCAACACACATTTCAGTACAATCAACTTGTAAAAGTGCATGTACCCCTTAAGGTCCTGAGTGTAAATATTTTGTGTACAATGTGGAAAGGAAAGAAGAAAATTCAAATAAAAATACACACTTGTGCCAAAATTGACGCAGTTGGCATTAACACCGGAATTTTTTTTTTTTTAACTGAAAGAGACAAACATGTCCTTAAGGAAACACAAGGGTTAATTTGGTTCTAAACTTTACATTGAAGTGTGATTGATCAATGAAACCCTTTGATTACAGTGTTATTATTGAAACATAATTTGCAAAACTGCATTAATCTAGAAGCAGAAGCAGATTTAACTGTGATTTTCTGCTGTAATAAACAGTTTAACTGGTAAGATCCTCAGAGGAGAAGTTGTGCAGTCAGTACATAAGAATGGAAAGACAGTCTCTGTGAAGGATGTCCTGAATGTGCACAGACAGCCTTTAGTTACAGGATCAGAGAATGACACTGTTCCTCTTTCATAGTCCAACTGAACTCTCACACGCTGAAGCTTCTGTTTAACAGTAAAGACAGTGTGGCGTTGCTCTGGGGATTTTGTGCTGTATTTGCTGTCTATGTACCCTACATACCAGACATTAGACTTAAAGAAAACCTCTCCCTTCCTTTGGTTTGAGGCTGTTGTTATTCCAAGAATCCAGAATGTATTGTCTCCAACCTCCACATCCCAGCAGTGTGTTCCTGAGTTAAAGCCCTCAGATCCCAGGACACATACACACCTGTCAAACCTCTCTGGATTATCAGGAAGTGTTTTATCTCCATCACTGACCGACACACTGGTCAGATCAGCAGAGAGTGTGAGACGAGGATGTGCTGTGTTTGGATCCAGAGTCAACGGAGCTGCAAAGAGAATAACATCAGATTACAGGATGAAATATGATGTATTAGAAATGTAAATATAAAACATTTTCCTTTTGTTGAAAGAGATCATAAATCATGCTATCATAACAATGGTCTCTCAGTTACTGTCAGAATGGACTGAGGCTTTTCAGGTTTAATATCAGTATTCAATAAACACTATTGTATCCTAATACATAAACATAAACCACGAGGAATAGACTTTTCATTATGAGTTCACTGAACGATCTGATGATTTTCTGAAATACAGTTTACATTCACTTAGTAATTCAAGTGATTATTAAATACATTTCTAGCAAATGTTAATGTTGTGTGTGTTTATATGTGAACTATCTTCTGCACTGGTGTCAAATCTGCTGAGACTCACTGTGTTGGACAGTTTCCAGCATCTTTTTCCAGACTCTGAACGGCAAGTTACCCAGATAACGCGACACATGAATCAAAGCTCTCATCTGTGGATCCGGCTGTGAGATCTGGACTCTGAGGAACATTCAGGAGTCAGAACTGCAGTGAATTTGAGTTCAGATCCACTGAGAGAAGAGATACAAGCAGCTCACTTACCTTTCCATTGAGGCCTTAAAGTTCTGGAAAAATATAAAGTTTGAAAACATTTTAATATCTTATCAAACACTCTCATTGTCAATGAGTCTCTCTATACAAGTTGTTTTCTGCAAAAAGAATGAAGCCAGATTGATTTGTCACCTTTAGAAACGAGACGTCATTGTCTTTCATCATCTCCTCCATGTCTCTGATTGTGTGTGAAAGAGCTGAGATGTGTCTGTTCATCTCCTCCAGCTTCTCCTTCATCCTCTGCTTCTTCTGCTCCTCTTCCTCTCTCAGTGCAGTGATTGTAGCTTCTTCTTCGTCTCTGAGAAACTGATGAAGCTTCTCAAACTCTTCTTTAATCTGACGCTCTGTGTGCTCAGCTTGAGACTGAAATCAAATCACATTCACTTCAATCATCTCAATCAACATAAATCTCGGATACCTGACATATAACAGATCCAGAAGCAGAAGCTGCTCGTCATTTACAGAAATAAACAACTGGAATCCATTATATTAAATATCTCAATTTATAACGGTATAAAGTGATCCTGCAGCTGTAATGAAAATGACTCTTGATTCTGTTTCCTCACATTGATGTGTTGAGCTGTTTTCTTAAACTCTCTTTTCTTCTTTTCATTGTGTTGAAGTTTCTGTTGTAAGGACTTCAGTGCTGTATTGAGCTCCTCCTAGAATTGAACAAAATACATTAAACACCAGATTACAGTAAAGAGAAGAAAATACAGAGATATGATCATACAATTCTGTGCAAAAGTATTGACCCCCACCCTGATTTCTTCTGTTTTTTGTGTAAAACTTACCATAAAACAAAGGCAACCTGAGTGAACACAAAGTACAGTTTGTAAATGACAATGTTATTTACTGAAGCAAATAAAGTTATCCAATACTAACTGGACCTGCGTGATAATGTATTTGGCCCCATAGTCACTAATTCCTCAAATCTCTGAAACTGTATTTATAATGTTGTTCAGCTGGACTAAACACAACCAGTCCTGATCACTGCAGCCCTGTTCAATCAAATACACACTTAAATAGGACTTTTTCAACAGCATGAAGTTGGTTAAAAGGTCTTAAACAGTAACACACTATTGACAAAGGTGAAAGAAACTCCAGGAATAATGATGAAGATGGTGATTGAAATACATCCGTCTGTGATTACAAAGCTATTTCAAAGGCTCTTGGACTCAAAGAACCACAGCGAGAGCCATTATATCCAAATGGAAAAAACTCGGCACAGTAAAACCTTCCCAGAAGTGGCTCAAAGTCACCAAAGAGCCAAGAACAACATCGTAGGAACTGGATTAAACTAAAGGTGTCCGCTCACTTGTGTTTTTTTTTTTTTTTTTTTTTGTGCAAAATAATGATATCTATGAAAAAGGCCCCACTATTTAGTATGAGACACAAAAACATAAGAAATCAGGATGGGGAATACTTTTACAGCACAGTAAATGTCATATAAAGTTGAGTAAAATGACACTGAAATAGTAATGCATGAATGTGATGATATCTATGTTTATGACTAATTATTGTTCTTTACATGTGAAGCAAGAAACATTTGTCTTACCTTGTAAGATGAAAGCACTTCACTGATGGGTCTGAATGTGTGATTGGTGTGTTTCTCTGAGTCTCTGCACACTAAACACACCGGCTGTTTGTCCTCCAGACAGAAGAGTTTGAGTTTCTCACTGTGTAAACTGCAGATCTCCTCAGATCCTGATGAACGTTTCTCATTTCTCTCCTTCAGGAATGACTCACACAAGTTTTTTAATGTGAGATTAACTGGAGGACATTCTTTTGAGGATCTTCTCCTGCAAACAGGACACTCCTGAGTTTCCTTGGTTTTCCAGAACTGTTGTAGACACTCTTTACAAATACTGTGACTACAGGACAGAAAAACAGGAACCATGAATATTTCATAGCAAACAGGACAAATATAATCATCTTCAGCTGCTGAAGCCATTTTCACCGTTTGAGTCTCGCAAACTAAACTTTACTTTCACTTTCCGAACGACGGTTTTCAAAAATGAATCACAATGAGAATCAAAGATCTGCTGTCTGTTCAGAAATGAACATCACAAAAATCCTTCTGTAAAGTTTTTCTCTTTGTTCTCCATAGATTGCTTATTCTTTATTGTTTTTGTTGAGTCTTTGACGAGGCTGACTCCAGCTCCTTTTTCGCCAGCTCCTATTCGTCGAACTATTCGTTCCACCTTAAAAATGTTGGACGGTTGTTAACCTCTCCCCCTCAGTGCTTTTGGCCGTATTTCTTCTTAAAGGAACAGTTGTATGTGAATTACAAGCCTGTGGATCGGGCAGCATTTTTCATTCAACAGTATGGATTTATATTATAATATATTTTTGTGCCAATAATAATGAATGTAGCTTTTCAATAAACTAATGAAAATATAAATTGAAACTAAATAAAATATCTTTGAAACTGAAAAAGAATAAATCGCAGGCAAATTTTTTGACTTCGTTTTTAATACACTGCATGTTTTGCTAAATATTTCTCATATTTCAATCGCTGATCTGAACTTACAAATGCGCTTCCAGAGTTTTCATTTACGCTTCTGAAGTTTTCGTTTATGCTGCCTTGAGTTTTCGTTCGCAGTTCTGACACATTTCTCTCGTGGGGGCGGGGCTAGTAGCAGTGTGTTCTCATTGGCTATTGAGTTTTTGAGTGACAGCTTCTTGACCTGGAAGTGAAGACGTCAGTGGTGTGTTAATGTGTGGATGTGAGTGTCTGTAATCGCAGCTTTCTATTCAATTTGAGTGATATTAAGTTTATATCTGTATTTATTTGCTGCTACACTATATTGTTGAAATGATTTCTTATAGAAGGAATAGTACAGACGAATGATATCATTATCATTAGTCATCGTCGCTATCAGGATACTGGATAACGTTAGCCTACTCGTGGTAAGTCTGTTTTTTTTTTTTATTAATACTATACTAATAGGCTACTATTTATAATACAGTAGACTGGCTTTTTTCAGGTGGTGAGGCATTTTAGAATTCAGTGAGAGCCCATAACATTATACAGCTGTGTCTTGATTTAACATTACCTGTTATCCCAATCATTAGGCTAACGTTACATGACTTGTTTATCTACATTTGGTTACAGTCTTCGATTAGATCATATTTGCTACGATTAGATCATATTTCCCCCCAGCCACCCCAAACAACATTGGGCTAGAGTACTGTACAGTATCTGTAATGTAGCCTACAGTACAAAAAGTACTGTATCAGTCAATGACTGATGCCATAGGACCAGAGCGCTGTCAATCACTGCCTGATTCAACTTTGGCAATGTAAAGACTTTTTTTTTTACCATGCCAATAAAGCTACTTAAACCTGAATTTCTTAATTGCTGATTAATTTGCGATGCAGAGTTTTTGAAAGAGGAGATCCGACTTGAACACAGAATACGTCTCTGTTCGTAATATGTAAACACTCAATTATTTTGAAGTATCGCCCTGGTCGCAATATTTATTATGATTACTTTGTGATAAAGATGACTGATAAAGCTATTATATGTAGCTAGTATGAGTAACAAAATGCTTTTTCTGTGTCCATATTTGACTAATAATAATGAAAAAAAAGTGCACTTCAAATGAACATTTCTGAGAAAAATGTTTAATCTTTAATAGTCTTTAATAATAAATATATGTCCAAATTAAAAACTTAATACATGCAAGTAATTATGACTGAAAACATCCAGCAACTCTAGGGAATACACAGCCATGGATATATGTTTATATATATATATAAATACATACATATATAAATACATATTTTAAGTCTGCAACTTGTTACTGTATGTGGGAGTTCAAAGCATTTCGTATTGTTAGATTATAATACATTTCCTCTCTCATTTTCCAGGAAGTGGAGCAACTTTTCCATAAACAAAATTCTGATGCTGACACAGAGTGATGCTGATGGAGTGATAGTAGCAGAGATATATATATATATGTGTGTGTGTGTGTGTACTGGATAAAGCATACTGGAGGTGCCATTACTTTAGTATTTCACAAGTTCTAAAAAAAACAGGAACGTAGAGGCATAGATTAATTCATTCTTAAATGAAATCTTGCATTACAACAATTTCTGATGTGTTATTGTTGAAATATGGTACCCAGAACATGCCGCTCCATGCAATTTTATGTGCTGACAAGGCATACTGGAGGTGTCATTACTTTATTATTTCAAAAGTTCTCAAAAAAACGAGCATGTAGAGGTATAGATCATTTCATTCTTAAACAAAATCCTGCATTGCAACAATTTCTGATGTGTTATTTATGAAATATGGTACCCAGAACATGCCGCTCCATGCAATTTTATGTGCCGACAAAGCATACTAGAGGTGTCATTACTATATTATTTCACAAGTTCTCAAAAAAACGAGCATGTAGAGGTATAGATAAATTCATTCTCAAACGAAATCCTGCATTACAACATTTTCTGATGTGTTATTGTTGAATTATGGTACCCAGAACATGCCGCTCCATGCAATTTTATGTGCCGACAAAGCATACTGGAGGTGTCATTACTTTATTATTTCACAAGTTCTCAAAAAAACGAGCATGTAGAGCAGGGGTGGGGAACGTCGGTCCTGGAGAGCCACTGTCCTGCAGAGTTTAGTTCCAACCCTAATCAAACACACCTGAACCAGCTAATCAATGTCTTTAGGATCATTAAGGCTACAATCAGATGAGTTTTTATCAGGGTTGGAGCTAAACTCTGCAGGACAGTGGCTCTCCAGGACCGACGTTCCCCACCCCTGATGTAGAGGTATAGATAAATTCATTCTCAAACGAAATCCTGCATTACAACATTTTCTGATGTGTTATTGTTGAAATATGGTACCCAGAACATGCCGCTCCATGCAATTTTATGTGCCGACAAAGCATACTGGAGTTGTCATTACTTTATTATTTCAAAAGTTCTCAAAAAAAAACGAGCACGTAGAGGTATAGATCATTTCATTCTTAAACAAAATCCTGCATTACAAAATTTTCTGATGTGTTATTGTTGAAATATGGTACCCAGAACATGCCGCTCCATGCAACTTTGTGTGGCGACAAAGCATACTGGAGGTGTCATTACTTTAGTGTTTCACGAGTTATCAAAAAAATAAGCACGTAGACGTATAGATAATTCGATTCTTAAACGAAATCTTGCATTACAACAATTTCTGATGTGTAATTTATGAAATAAGGTACCCAGAACATGCCGCTCCATGCAATTTTATGTGCCGACGAAGCATACTAGAGGTGTCATTACTTTATTTCAAAAGTTCTCAAAAAAAAAACAAGCACGTAGAAGTAGTCCTTATAGGGGGGTATATGTCAAAATGATTAATGGCTTTGACCTTTGACCTTTTGACAGGTTGAACTTCCGGTGACCTTTCGCTTGACGGGTTGAACTTCCTATGAGGTCATGGGATTAACCTTTGCCCTTCCTCCCTATCGATCATGTGATTTTGACGGGTAGTTTTGCCCTATTTTAGCAGATGTTTTGCCGGATAGTTTTGCCGGATAGTTTTGACGGCTTTAAACAGCCGGTGTCGGGTTCTATGTGTGTGCGTGTCTGGTTATATGGTGTGTCACAGGCGTCCCCAGCATCGCGCCCCCCTCCCACCCATCTGAAACGCGCTGTTCGGTCACTGTGAAAGTGAGAAGTGTATGTCACACAAAAACTTCACATCCTTTAATATCTACTGAAACCAATTATTTTAGTTTTAGATGAATAAAAGAACAAAAAATGATCGAGTTAAAATTAACACATCAATGGCCATACCATTCATGTCCACAAAATAATTAAACTAAAGTTGAAAACATTCTGTTCTTTTTAAAAGTGTATAATGAATTGCTTATAAAATAAAGATTTTACATAAAACATTCTGTTCTTTAAAATAAAAAGTTTACTAAAACCAATTGTTTTAGCTGAATAATAAAAATCATCTTACCTTATTTTAGAAAGTTGAAGTATACCATTGATGTCTACAAATATGCAATGTATGAATGGGTTCAAAATTGTTTTACACAACTGAATTAATATAGTCATTCCTGAATGACCTCACACTGTCTCAAAACATAGGGAGGCGCGCGTCTAATGTGTGTGTGTGTGTGTGTGTGTGTGTAAGCTCTTAAGACAGTTAAACATAAATCACAAAGTGGTTCTCTCTCACACCAGCGTCTCTGACTCAGAGGGGTGTATACAGAATGAGACATTGTGTTAGGGCTAAAATTAATGCAAAGTAAAATCTTAAAAGTTTAAACCCCTGAGGTCGGCTATCGCGCCGGCGCGATAGGCTCATTTTTTTCCGTATGAGTGCAAAAAAATAAATAAAAAAAATATATTAATTTGTATTTTATATGCCTGTGTTATACATCAATCTATCCTGTTAAGTGTGTATTATTTTTGTGTACACTCACAATAAAAACAAAGTGTTGTGCTTTTCGCCAAATAAAGAAAAATAAACATGATGCGAGTTCTGCCTCCTCTCTGTCAGTGTAGTCCATTCTGAAACGCGTCCGAAAATGAACCATAACTCAGCGAATACTCAGTCAAACAGGCATACAGACACACAGGCATGAAGCTTGAATTCTCTCCTTTTAAATGAAGTAATATATATAAAAAACAAATATTCTCAGCTTGTGAAATCTGTATTAAAAGAGAGCGATTCCAGTCGAGCTAATTAGATCTCATTCAGATGTAATGTGACCCCGCCCCGGAGAGCGCACGCTATTCAAACGCAAATGAATGAGGCAATCCACGCAAACTGTGAACGCCCCCATATCAGCTCGAGAAAACACATCAGATCATTGTACTTGTTTACACAGTCTCGCAGTGTTGTGAGGAATAATACTATAATGGTAAATTTACCTTAGACGTACGAGGAGCAACAGATCCGAGGCTATGGAATAATGTAGTAAGTTTTTTTTTTCATTCTCAAGTGCGTCGCGTTTCTGTGCATGAATGAATGAATGAACGGCAGAGATGCGCTGTTTACCACAACTGGCAAAAGACGGTTTAAATTTGAATCGTTTCTGTCTGTGAATGTTTTGCTTTTAGCAAACAGTATTGCTATAGGCTACTGAGTAAAAATCAAGTGAAATATGTTGAAATAAAATGCATTTGTAGGCTATAAGCAACGTATTAAACTGCAAATTAACATTTATATTTCTTATTATAAAAACGAAAGTTACTATGTTACAGACATATGAAAGACAACATTTCATTGATTAGTTTTGAATAGATTATACATTTTCACTGTAAAATATCTGCCACCTCAAATAAGCTTTTGTTTGACAATTTTTGCTCATATGTTAAATATAGTATGTTTTGTCAAAAATAAAGTAATCAAATAATATGTTATAGTGTTTATTCCAATGTAGCCTAGGCTATATTCAATGATGAATCCTTAACTTTGAAATATGTATGATAAATGTATATTTTAGTTTTTACAAATAAATATTACACTTGAATTGTTGTTGTAATTGTAACCTTTTTAATAAAAAAAAATACAAGGTAGATGTAAACAAACTAATAAAAGGTAAATATAAGCCTTTTCTTTAAAATAATATTTTATTGTGTTTTATTAGTGACAAATTTGGGGAGAGGATAAATATTCCAAAACTGAAAATACAGTATGAGAATTAACTGCACAATTACTAGACATGTTTTCCTTTTCATAGGCCAATACAAGATGCTTCCAACTGTTGCTCTTGCATTCTTTCTTGTGACACACCTGAATGAATGCCTCATTAAGTATGCGGCCCCATTGTCTCCAGGTGCAAACTGTAATGTTTGCTCTCTGGCTAAACTATATTGTATATTTAATAACTGGAACAGACACGGAGCTTTCTTAACTACATGCTCTTATTCTCTTGCTCTCTCTAATCTCGCGAGACTTGCCCGAGGGCTACGGTGTCACTTTTAGGACATACAGTAACAGTCAGGATGTTACATCTCCCTTCTCAAGAGAAAAATGGCATTACCTAAACACACACAACATTAATTCTGCGAACATAACAATTGTGCTGAATGCATATGTAAACAATCTGACAAATGCAGTCTGTAGTCGTTAGTGTCATTGTTGTAATGTAAACAAGTACAGGTAGCATTTAAATGGCATACGACATGTGCACCAATAAGTCATTAGTTTTTTAAATCAGAGATATTTTAATTTCCCATATGATTCAAGTAACTTAAAGGTGAACTAGTTGTGCAAAAAAAAAACAGCACAGGCAGTTAAACTGGTTTCACAGTGTTTCAGAGGTAGTTGGTAAGTAACAGGAATTAAAACACGAAAAAAAAACTCTCTTGTTTCCCTTTTTTCCTTTTTTTTTTTTTTTTTAAGAGGCAACAACAGCAGCTTATAAGTACAACTTTACAAAATTCAGAGTATTTATTTATTTATTTATTTTTTTTTAGGGCAGCGATCCGCCTACACCCTTTACATTATAGGTCAAGGATTTGTCTTGGCCTGGAGATGCGGCCAAACCTTGTTGTGTAATTGGGCTTTTGTTGGTTTGTTGGTTGCGGATGGTCCGCAGGTTCGGGGTGTGGTGTCTGTGTGTTATTGGTGTGTGTCTCTGCATGCTGTGTGTCCTTGGTGTCTTGAGCATTTCTGCTGTCACGGAGGTGCCAACGGTTGCGTCGTAGAGTCTGTCCATCTTCTGTCTGGATGTGGTAGCTCCTGTGTGTGTGTGCATGGTGTGTTACCGTTGCAGGTCTCCAGGAGCCATCTTCCTGATGGAAACGAATAGGTGTGCCAGCAGGTAGGTGAGGCAGTGGCTTGGTGCCTCTGTTGAAGTATGCTTGTTGGCGGTGTTGACATGTCTTTCGTCTGTCTTGGACAGCTCTTTGAGGTACTACCTGTGGCTGTAGGTGCCTAGTGGTCGCTGGGAGTATGGAACGCAGTCGTCGGCTCATCAGAAGCTGGGCCGGTGACTGAAAGTTGTCAACTGGAGTGTTCCTGTACTCCAGCAGGGCGAGGTAGGGGTCTGTATTTCCGGCTTTTGCCTTGTCCAGGATGTGCTTTGCCGTCTGGACGGTCTTTTCAGCAAGGCCGTTGCTCTGTGGGTAACGCGGACTTGTGGTGGTGTGGGTGAAGTACCACGCATTTGCGAAGCGGCGGAACTCCTCAGAGCTGTAGCATGGTCCGTTGTCGCTGATGACTGTCTCTGCGATGCCATGACGAGCGAACGCGGACTTGAGTTTGGCGATTACTGCAAGTGAGGTGGTATTTGTGAGTTGCTCCATTTCAAAGAATCTACTGTAGTAGTCTACAATGACGATGAAGTTTTGAGTGTTCCATGTGAAGAGGTCTGTGCCTACCACTTGCCATGGTCTCTCGGGTATGTCATGGGACCACAATGCTCTTTGGGGTTAGAATCACGTCGTTCCTGGCATATACTGCACTGTTCTACTGTTGCTTCTATTTGTTTGCCCATCCCGGGCCAGAACAGGAGATCTCGTGCTCTATGTTTGCTTTTCTCCATGCCCATGTGCTTGACACCTTCTCGCGAGAGCGTGTGGCCGAAGTAGCTGACCTCTGATACACATATTTGGCATTTGTCAGGATTTAGCCTTACCCCTCTTTCTCTTGTGCGTTTCAGCATGGCCCTGAGGTTGTTGTCGTGTTCAAGCTTTGTCTTGCCAAAGACGAGTATGTCGTCGACGATGGCAGCTACACCTGTGAGGCCCTCATATGTCTCGTCGACGCGCCTTTGGAATTCGTCTTGAGCTGAATTGATTCCGAATGGCAGCCTCAGGAACCTGTATCTGCCGAAGGGGGTGTTAAATGTTGTTAGCAGGGATGACGTTGTACTCAGCTTTATGGCCCAATAGCCTGATCTGGCGTCGAGGACGCTGAAGTACTTCGCTCCGGCGAGCTTTGTGGTGACATCCTCTAAAGTCGGTAAGGGGTAGTGTGGCCTTTTTATCGCCTTGTTGAGGTCTCTGGGGTCCAGGCAGACCCTCAACTTGCCAGTCTGGGGTTTTTCTACAACAACGAGGGCATTAACCCATTCTGTGGGCTCTGTCACTTTGCAAATTACATTGCTCTCTTCCATCTTGTCGAGCTCTTTTTTCAGTCTGTCTCGCAGAGCAATCGGTACTCTTCGTGGTGGGTACACTACTGGTGTGGCGTGTGGGTCGACATGGAGGTTGCACTCCCCTGGAAACTCTCCTATGCCCTGGAAGACGTCTGTGTATTCTTTAAGGAGGCTGTCTGTGTCTGTGCATGGTTTCGCTTCTTCCTCGGCAACAGCTAGTATCAGTTTGATTAACTTAAGGTCTAGGCTAGCTCTCATCCCTAGGATGGGGGGTGCTTTGGTGTCCACTATGTAGAATTCGAGCACAATGGAGGTGTTTTTATACTTGCACTTTAGATGACAGGTGCCTTTCACTTTCAGGAACTCACCGCCATATCCTGAGATTTTTTGAGTGGTTGGTTTTATGGCAGTGTCTGTGAACAGTCTTTGAAATATCTGTACTGGAATTGCATTGGTCTGTGCGCCAGTGTCAATTTTAAATTTAACTTTCTGGGTCCCAATTTCAATTTCAGCATAAGCTTGTTCGTTACATTTTCCTGTGTTTTCACTTGTAAGTCCATCAATAAAAAGTTCTACCTGCTCATCTTCAGTGTCTTCATCCATCGTGTGAATCACTTTTCTCGTGTGGGTGTTTGTGTGTAGTTTTGACTTACAGACTTTTGCAAAGTGATTGAATTTTTTGCATTTCATGCATTGCTTGTGTAACCCTTATTACGAGGTAGTAGAAATAATGTACATAGGTTTAAAGTCTAAAGTAGTCGTAGAGGCTATCATGAATACGATTTGGACCAGAATCAGAAGACGCTAAATTGTTAAGAGCCTGAGAATTGAATATCAATAAAAAAAATATTCCACACCAGAATGACAGTTTAGATAACCTGTATTAAATTCACAGGGTGGAACATACATACAAAAAAACACATTTATGACAAAAATAACAAACTAAAATAATAAAGTGCACACATAACCAAAACAAAACAAAACCCTCTTTTCGTTTCAGTATCTTTGAGATCAGTTCGTCCTCGGTTCAGCTTGCCTTGGTTGACAAGAGTTCAAGAGTTCAGTTTTTAGGTTGAGTTAGTGTTTGTCCTACCACAATGAAGATGAAGAGGATGATCCGGGCAGTTCGTCTGAAGCAATTTGATTCGTTGTCAAACACGATTGGCTCGCCACCCAGCCACCCGGACTGGGAATCAATGAATCTCTGGAAGAACGTCTGGAACGTCTGGATCTGTATCACTCCATGGAAAGGATCTCTGCACAATGTTTCCAACTCTTACCAAAACCTGACCTATAAATAAGGCCAAATCATTTCTTTCAATTACCATTCAGTGAATAAATGGACTGCTACAAGCTACTACAAAATAAAATGAGATAATATTTCAGTACACCCATAATGCAATATAAAAATATTTCTCTCGTTGTACAACAGCTCTTATGTTTCTTCTCAGGTATCAAAACAATATGAATTTCTCTCTAGTATCAAAAATAAATTTACATAAATGGCATCCTTCATAAAGACACATTTCAAATTCAAGTTTTATGAAAACTTACGGTAGTAACATTAACAGTATGAAGACTAAAACTGCATGAATTGCATGTAAACATTAACCAAATTGTATCACTTTAAATTAGAGGCATTAAGGCGTTAGTGTGCTTATTTATCCCCCTCTGCACCGGTAACAGTGGAAAGAATGCACTAAAAATTTACCTCTTTAAGCTTCAGTGACCACAATTAAATCCACAATTTCTAACATCATTATTTAACAAATTAACTATTTAATAACAGTATGAAAAGTTAACATTTCTTTTTATAACCCACAAACAAAATAATTTGTTGGCTTCAAAGACATTAACCCCCTGAGGTCGGCTATCGCGCCGGCGCGATAGGCTCGTTTTTTTCCGTATGAGTGCAAAAAAATAATAAAATAAAAATATTAATTTTTATCTTTTATGCTTGTTTTGTACATCAATCGATTCTGTTAAATGTGTATTATTTTTGTGTATACTCACAATAAAAACAAAGTGTTGTGCTTTTTGCCAAATAAAGAAAAATAAACGTGATGCGAGTTCTGCCTTCTATCTGCCAGTGTCGTCCATTCTGAAACGCGTCCGAAAATGAACAATAACTCAGCGAATACTCAGTCAAACAGGCAAACAGGCATACAGGCATGAAGCTTGAATTCTCTTCTCTTAAATGAAGTAATTTATATAAAAAACAAATATTCTCATGTTGTGAAATCTGTATTAAAAGAGAGCGATTCCAGTCGACCTAATTAGAGCTAATTCAAATGTAATGTGACTCCGCCTACGGAGAGCGCGCACTATTGAAACGCAAATGAATGAGGCAATCCAAGCAAACCTGTGAACGCCCACATATCAGTTTATTCAGATCATTACTTTAACACCGTCTCAGCAGCGCTGTGAGCAATAACAATAATTTAAAAAGTACCTCAAGTGCGGGTATATCGAGGAGCGAGCTGAGGAATACTGTAAGTTTTTTTTTCTTCTCACGTGAATCGGGTTTCTGTTTTTGATGAATGAACGGCAGAGATGCGCGCTGTTTACCACAGCTCGCAAAAAGACAGTTTAAATTTAAATCGCGTGTGTGAATGAATGATGATGTTTTAGCAAACTGTATTACTATACTGAGATGAGTAAAAATCGACTGAAATATGTTGAAATAAAATGTAGGCTATTTGTATAAGCAATACGTATTAAACTGCAAATTAACATTTATATGCCCTAATATTTCATAAAAACAACGTTACAGTCAGGCGAAATATGAAAGACAACATTTTGTTGACTAGATTTGAGTACAGTTTTTACTGTAGAATATACTGAATATATATATCAAATAAGCTTTTGTTTAGCAATTTTTATATATATATAAAATAAAGTCATCAACTAAGATGTTAGCTGTTCCAATTTTGGCTATATTCAAACTAATGAATACATAGATAGGCCTAAAATGTAGGCCTATAATCTTTTTTTTTTTACAAAGAAAGAGTACACTTGAAATATTGTTGAAATTTTAATTATTGTTGTAATTGTAACCTTTTTAATAAAATAACAAAACATATTTACAAGGACTTTTTTGTCCTTGCATTGTGGCTCAGTCAGTCAGAGTCACACCTGAATGAATGGCTAATTATGCATAATGGGTGGGACATTTTGTATTCCAAGGTGTAAACCACTCCTCGTTCACGCCCACTCGCATAATGGCTTTCCAAGCAAAACCTGTTTTACATCAATTTAAATCAATGTATTGTTTTATCTGAACGACAAAGCAAGACTATTTTCACATAATTTTGAAGCCAGAACTCGAAGAAAGAACATCCATTTCTCAAAAGTCTTATTCATGCATATTTATTATGAGTTTTGAGGTCTTCTTTCAGCAACTTTCATTTTTAATTTTTTCAATAACCACGCATAAGCATTATTCTCTTAAAAATAAAAAAATATACATGCATGGTGATCACATATTTTGGTAGCCCTGTTTGTGCTATATAGAGTGAATTTACACCTTTGCCATTAACATGTTTATAAATAACTGAAAAAAGCACAAATGTCAGAGCATGTCAGAACACCTCCAGTGCCCAGAAAACACCTCAGACTCCAGAGGGTTAACCAGTATTTCGCTAGCCTATTGTGGCTAATTACCTCATTAACATATGCACACAGCAGGCTTTACACCTTTAGCTTTACACGATGAGCACCTTTGCATTGATTCACCCATTAACACAGATTAACATAGATGCTAGCGAACTCATAAACTCAGCAACTAGGTTAAATACAAAAATGGGCATCAAAAGCCTGGCCTGTTAGCATGAATATTAGCAAACTCAGATGCCTAGATAAACAACTCACCATTTTAACGGAACTCACTGCCTTTAGCTCCGTGACAACAGTGGATTCAGGCACAGCTTTCGTTTACACTCTATATTACAACAAGGTATAGTCAGTATAAGCAATAATGATTACAGAACTGGTTTAATTCACTCCATATTGTTTTCTCATCTTACCAAGCAGATAACGCAGCCTCCTATGCTCAAGTGCAAGCGCCAAAAGAACGTGCAGTGACGCAAAACTAGAGGCGTAACTGTAACGGAGCCTAGCTGGCAGCTGATTGGTCAGCTCAGTGCCTCATAGAATTTCCCCATTGGCTCACTTACAAGTCCATCAAAGACACAAAATAAAAGTTAACTCTTTCATGACTGGGTTAGACAGCTAAATAGGGTTTCTCATTATTAAACCTGGCTACACCCTCCCCCTTTGAACTCATGTACGTCCCTGTACATGGCAATGGTTGAACTGTTTGTATCTCAGGGTACAGGACAGAAGGATATGAGTTTTCACCCTCACTTAAAATGTCAGCCACAGCTGTGGTTAACCCCTGAAAGAATGATTTAACCACTGTGACAAAGGGGTTTCCAAGTTCAGTATAGTCAAGTCTCTTTGATGGCTGACGGTTTCTCTCTGATCTCCTGACTGTTGTATCCTTTATTTCCTCTTCTGGTTCATTACTTCCATTGCGACTCATCTCCTTTTCACTCTCTAACATTTCAGAGAACACTGGAAGCTGCTCAATTTGAATGTCATCATCAGGTAAGTTTTGTTCCTCCACAGGGTTTTTACTAGCAGGTAAGTTACTTTCGGTCATAACGATTTCATCAACTTGGTCATCAAGCATAACTCTTTCGGTAAGTAGGTCCTCAGTGTCGTAGTGGTGACAGTTAGGATCATTAATTGTGTGGAAACTGTCTGAGGCACCATTGGGCATATCAGGTGGTTTGTCAATTTCAGGAGTGCAATCAACATTTTGAGCATTTACAGGACTCTCAACAGGACAATTTCTTGGAGGTTCAGTATGCTGTTTATCCTGCACAGTAGACATAGTTGGATCAGGCTGCACTAGACTGTCATGGACTGTGGGAAACTGAGCATTTGGGGGTTCTCTGAAACAGTAAACAGGAATGATTTCATCTTCATCGTCTGAGAAATGATTCTCATCCACAGTAGGATTTGCACGTGTTGCTGGCCTGCACCTTGCGGGCTGCGGGTCAGGCGCCTTGTTGACCTCTGTAGGCAAGTAACCACATGGAAGGAGTAAGTCCCTATGCAGTGTTCTTAAAGGACCATCCTGATTTTCAGGTTTGACTGTATAGACGGGCAGGGTACCTGCTCTCTTCACCACCACATGGACAACTGACTCCCACTTGTCTGAAATCTTATGTTTTCCTCGAATGCAAACGTTTCTAACCAATACTCGGTCTCCAGCTTCCAAGTCCGAAGCAGTCAAACGCCTGTCATACCTCATTTTGTTCTTGTGTGCTATTTTTGCAGCATTTTCAATTGCTATCTTGTAGCTGTCTTCAAGTCGTGACTTGAGGTTCTGTACATACTCTGTGTGTGATGTTTGCTGACCCCCTTGCACTGGCAATCCAAATGCCAAATCAACCGGCAGACGAGGCTGACGTCCGAACATCAGTTCATATGGTGTAAATCCTGTCACCTCATTCCTGGTGCAATTATAGGCGTGGACCAGGGGTTTTACAAAATCACGCCAACGAGATTTTTCTGGGCTTTCAAGAGTACCTAACATGTCTAGTAAGGTGCGATTAAATCTCTCAACGGGGTTGCCCCTAGGGTGGTATGGGGTTGTTCTTACTTTGTGTATGCCGGCCACTCGACAGAGCTCTTTTATTGTGCGGGACTCGAAATCACGTCCCTGATCACTGTGTAACTTTTCTGGCATTCCATAGTGCACCATAAAGTTCTCCCACAGACACTTTGCCACTGTGCGGGCCTTTTGGTTAGGTGTTGGTATGGCAACCGCAAACTTAGTAAAGTGATCTGTAATCACCAGTATGTCTTTGGTCCCACTTTTGTCAGGCTCAAGGGAGAGGAAGTCCATACAGAGGAGATCAAGGGGTCTGGTGGTGTTAATGTTTACCAAAGGTGCAGCTCTCTCAGGCAGCGCCTTCCTCCTTACGCACCTGCCACATGTTTTGACTTTTCTCTCAACATCCAGAGCCATCTTTGGCCAAAAGAATCTGGTCCTTACAAGATCCAGTGTACGATCAACCCCCATATGACCCATATGATTGTGTAGGCTGGTCAAAACTGTGTCACGCAGTTCAGCTGGGAGCACAAGCTGATAAAAGGTCTGAGAGCCCACTTGGCGTCTCCGGTACAAGATGTTAGCTCGGTGAGTTCATGTCGCAAGGTTGGGGGTGTTTTTTCTCCCTGCTCGAGCTGCGAAATGACATGCTTTATACTTTGATCAGCTCTTTGTTTACTCGCAAGCTCTGCCTCAGTTAGGTGAAGGATAACTGGCAACCCACCAAGGTGTTCTTCTTGCCCATAACTGTCAGGCACAGCAGTAGCTGAGATGGCAAGAGTTTCAACTAGAGCAACACCATCTGAAGAATCTTGGCCATCATTACTGACACTGTAAATGAGCTGTCTCTCACAGATTGCTTGCACAACAGCTTGATCTACTGCATCTATATTTTCTGGATCAGAGAGGTGACCCTGAGTAAACTGTCTTATGCGCTCTCTCTCTTTTTGAGATTTTAGATCATCAGCCAGCTTCCCATGAGGCCTGCGGGACAGTCCATCTGCATCGCCATTTTGCTTTCCTGGACGATAGAGAAGTTTGAATGAGAACGTGGACAGTGCTGCCAGCCACCTATAGCTTGTCGCATCAAGTTTTGCTGAGGTCAGTATGTATGTCAGCGGATTGCTATCAGTAACAACAGTGAAGTGGTTGCCGTAGAGATAATCACTGAACTTTTCTGTCACTGACCACTTGAGTGCTAAAAATTCCAGCTTGTGTGCTGGATAGCGACTCTCACTCCTTGACAACCCTCTGCTTGCATAGCCTATGACTCGACACTGACCCTCCTGTTCCTGATACAAAACAGCACCGAGTCCAGTGGTGCTTGCATCAGTGTGGAGTACATAAGGCTTCTGGGGATCAGCAAAACCTAACACAGGGGCGGAGGTAAGGCTTTCAATAACCAGGTCAAATGCCTGCTGGCAAGCGGGTGTCCAGCGACTCCCAAAGACCTCCTTTGGGTTGCGGTACTGACCTGCTTTCTCATCTAACTTTAATTTCTTGTGAGAAGGTGGGTAACCCGAGGTTAGATTGTGGAGGGGCTTAACGATGTTAGAGTAGCCCTTAACAAACCTCCTGTAGTACCCAGCAAACCCAAGAAAAGATCTCAGCTCTCGCAGGTTTTTTGGGACTGGCCAAGTCTTAAGAGCAGCAATCTTCTCCGGATCAGTCTCGACTCCATTCCTGGAAACTATATGCCCAAGATAACGGACTGACGTCTGGAAGAAGACACACTTTTCAGGTGATAATTTCAACCCGAACTCTCTAAGGCAGGGTTCACCAATCTCGGTCCTGGAGGGCCACTGTCCTGCAGAGTTTAGCTCCAACCAGCTCCAACACACCTGTTTGAAAGTTTCTAGTATGCCTAAATGAGACCTTGATTAGCTTGTTCAGGTGTGTTTAATTGGGGTTGGAGCTAAACTCTGCAGGACAGCGGCCCTCCAGGACCGAGATTGGTGAACCCTGCTCTAAGGTGTGTGAGCACCTTCATCAGCCTTGCTTCATGCTCTTCTAGAGTCTTTGAGAACACAATCAAGTCGTCAATAAAGACTAGAACGTCCTTTAAATGCATGTCCCCCATGCACTTTTCCATTAGTCTTTGGAATGTACTCGGTGCATTAGTCACTCCCTGAGGCATTCGGTTAAATTCCCAGAACCCAAGCGGACACACGAATGCGGTCTTGGGTTTGTCTGCTTCCTCAACTTCGATTTGGTAATAACCAGACTTTAAATCAAGGACTGAGAACCACTGGGAACCACTGAGCGCTGAGAATGTGTCTTCCAGCTTTGGAAGAGAGTATGCATATTTTATGGTCTGGAGATTCAGACGCCTGTAGTCTATGCACAACCGGACTTGGCCATTCTTTTTCCTGACCACCACTATCGGTGACGAAAACGGTGACTCTGACTCTCTGATGACTCCTGCATCAAGAAGCTCCTGAATGTGTTTGCGAACAGCTTCGATGTCTTGTGGGTGTATTGGTCTCGCACGCTGTTTAAAAGGAGTTTCATCTGAGAGTTTTATGTTGTGTGCCACTTTATCTGTTCTGCCAAAATCCAAGTCATGTTGTGCAAACACGTCGGGCATGTTGTTGAGCTGCTGAGTGATGCGTTCTCTCATTCAGATGGAATTGGGGACTCACCGAAATTGAAGTTTAGGTTGTGCTTGTTGTTTGACTGTGCCTCTGGTGACTTTTAGAGGGGTTCTGATTGTTTTACTACACTGTGCTCCTGTAACAAGATGCTCTGGTAAGCACTTATCTCTGCAATTGCACATTTAGCAGGAATGACTATATCATGGTCAGACTCATTACTGATGACCACGGGTAGCTTATAGGGCCGCTGCTGGGGAATGTCGACTAAGCTAGCTGTTACCAGCAAGCCACCCGGCAAGGAGGGTAATGATGGCTGCTCAATGACTACAAACTTCTCATTCTGCAAGCAATAAGCTACAGCAACTCCCTCAACTACTACAGTTTCACCAGCTGGAATGATTTTAGAACTTCTGCCTTGCAATGTTACTACACTGGGTTGACTGTTGGTGGTCTGTTTTTGTCTAAGCTCAAGACATTTAAGAACTGCTCTATAGCCATGTGGGATTGGTTGATGGCGTGTCAATCCGGCTTCGAAATACATGTCATACAGTACATCCAGTGTATTGGTGCCTATAAGCACAAGAGACTGTGAAGTGGCTCGAATATCAGGAACAACCAAAGCGAGTGTATGTACATCCATTGACGCTCCAATAAACTCTTTTGGAAAAGTTACAGTCATTTCTATGTAACCCAAGTAGGGTACGGACTGTCCATTCGCTCCTTCCACCTCCAAGAGATCATGTAGTGGCTTAATCTCCTGCTCTGGAAAGTGCTGTTCATAAAATGACCGGGGAACTGTTGTTACTTGGGAACCCGTATCTAGTAGGCAGCTGACTTCTTCACTTTTTATGTTGACTTTCGCGGTACTCTTGGAGCCGACCAACCCCTTAGGGAGTTTAAAAGGGTGGTTCTTGCTTGCATGTTTTAGATTAGCACATACTTCAGCCTTGTCTTTACTGTTTACGTCTGAGGGACATTGTTGACTCTCTTCAGTCCCTGTTTGTCCCCCAACAGGAACTGCTAGTCGTTTAAAGGTAAGTGGAGACTGTTTTGTGCGTCCCACATGTGCTGCTTCTCCTCTAACTGTTTTTTCTTTTCGGCTACTAAAGCAGGGTTTGCCCTGTCTGTGCAAACTGGGGCAATGTGCCCATCCTCCCCACAGTTAAAGCAGTACCAAGGCCTGGGTCTGTATGTCTGCTTTTTCTTGGTCTGTTTTAGCATGTCTGTGTTAGCACTGTCTAGTTTTTGTACTTTGCCTGAACTTTTCCCTGCTGCTCCCCTGTTATCAGCCCCCTTTGTCTTTTTCTGTGCCATCAAATAGGTTAATTGGCTTTGTAAACTGGCTACTTGCCTCCCAAGATCCTCAATAACACTGAGACTGACCTCTGACTTCTCTTTTGACTCTGCACAGGCCCACGCACTTTGGAGCTGAAGCTGGCCACGCTGCCTGGTGGTGCCAATGTGTTTTTTCATGCGACTAGCTTTTGCTAACTGTCTGTCTTCTTCTGTTCTTAGTAACAACAAGAGGTCAGCAAATGAAGGGGGGTTGCTTTTCTTCTGCTCAAGTTGCAGGCAAGAAAGTAAAGAATTGTCCCAGCATCCTCTACAGAACTGTTTGAGTAGGTGTTTATCTACATCGGCCGGTGCAGCCCCACCCCTTCTCACAGCTAGGTTCAATGCTAATTGCAATCGATGAAGATAAGTGGAGGGTTTCTCACCCGGGTCTTGAAGGGTGTTCATAAACTGGGCAAAAAGCTCTTCCCCATCCTCCACTGTACCAAAGGCTGAGTCCAAGAGCTGGAGGTAAGCAATGGGGGGTGATCCAGGCCGTAGCCCTTTGACCACATCGGCTGCAGGTGAAAGTAGACATTCAAGAATTCTTCTTGAAATCTGAAGATGGGACATGCTGGGATCATTTAAAAGCAGTTCGATGTGTGAGCGCCAAGTGTCGTAATCAGATTCGTTACTCGGTCTGGGAATCTTCCCAGAAAAGGAACGAAGCCTCATTGGAGATTGCAAGTGTGGGCTAACATCTTCCCTCCGTACAATATGCTCAACCACCACCTTCTGTATTTCTGCTGGGTTTATGTCACTCATTGAAAGGGACGGAGGTTTCCCTCCATTAGTGAACAAGACTGAATCAGTGGTACTTAAGCAATTTCCTTCCCGTGGGGCATCCAAGAGTGAGACGAGGGGAGGTTGATCTTCGGGGGTAGGAGGTTGAAGTGTCGCAACAGGGGTTTCAACATGTGAAGGGGGGACTTCTATACCTATGGGTTTCATAGCTGCAATATCTTCACCAATCTGAGACATCATCTCTTTTAACACCTCCCCATAGTCTTTGCCACTTAGCTTGGCTAAGCCCTTTAACTCAGCTAGATATGTTTTTGTAACATTACTGCCAATCTGCGTAGTGTACACACTGCTTAATGCTTTTACAACATATTTAGCACATGGATCACCTTGCACTGTGTATGTGTATGGCAGAAGTGGCTCTAAGTTCACTAAAGCTGAACCACTCGAAAACTCAATGATCAGGTTTTGGTAAAATTCGGATTTAGAATCATCAACGAGAAGGGCTCTTTCAATGGAACCGTACTTCTTAAGGAAGTCAACAACTTGCTCATCCTGATCTGCTACCTGGGTTACCCCACTAACGATCACTGCATTCGGAATTTTAACACCTGACTTCTGTATGAAATCCATTTTGCATATTCTTTCAATAGTGATATTCAATGTCTCTGGCTCCTGGCTGGCTCGCCAATAATGTAACCCTTATTACGAGGTAGTAGAAATAATGTACATAGGTTTAAAGTCTAAAGTAGTCGTAGAGGCTATCATGAATACGATTTGGACCAGAATCAGAAGACGCTAAATTGTTAAGAGCCTGAGAATTGAATATCAATAAAAAAAATATGCCACACCAGAATGACAGTTTAGATAACCTGTATTAAATTCACAGGGTGGAACATACATACAAAAAAACACATTTATGACAAAAATAACAAACTAAAATAATAAAGTGCGCACATAACCAAAACAAAACAAAACCCTCTTTTCGTTTCAGTATCTTTGAGCTCAGTTCGTCCTCGGTTCAGCTTGCCTTGGTTGACAAGAGTTCAAGAGTTCAGTTTTTAGGTTGAGTTAGTGTTTGTCCTACCACAATGAAGATGAAGAAGATGATCCGGGCAGTTCGTCTGAAGCAATTTGATTCGTTGTCAAACACGATTGGCTCGCCACCCAGCCACCCGGACTGGGAATCAATGAATCTCTGGAAGAACGTCTGGAACGTCTGGATCTGTATCACTCCATGGAAAGGATCTCTGCACAATGTTTCCAACTCTTACCAAAACCTGACCTATAAATAAGGCCAAATCATTTCTTTCAATTACCATTCAGTGAATAAATGGACTGCTACAAGCTACTACAAAATAAAATGAGATGATATTTCAGTACACCCATAATGCAATATAAAAATATTTCTCTCGTTGTACAACAGCTCTTATGTTTCTTCTCAGGTATCAAAACAATATGAATTTCTCTCTAGTATCAAAAATAAATTTACATAAATGGCATCCTTCATAAAGACACATTTCAAATTCAAGTTTAATGAAAACTTACGGTAGTAACATTAACAGTATGAAGACTAAAACTGCATGAATTGCATGTAAACATTAACCAAATTGTATCACTTTAAATTAGAGGCATTAAGGCGTTAGTGTGCTTATTTATCCCCCTCTGCACCGGTAACAGTGGAAAGAATGCACTAAAAATGTACCTCTTTAAGCTTCAGTGACCACAATTAAATCCACAATTTCTAACATCATTATTTAACAAATTAACTATTTAATAACAGTATGAAAAGTTAACATTTCTTTTTATAACACACAAACAAAATAATTTGTTGGCTTCAAAGACATTAACCAGTATTTCGCTAGCCTATTGTGGCTAATTACCTCATTAACATATGCACACAGCAGGCTTTACACCTTTAGCTTTACACGATGAGCACCTTTGCATTGATTCACCCATTAACACAGATTAACATAGATGCTAGCGAACTCATAAACTCAGCAACTAGGTTAAATACAAAAATGGGCATCAAAAGCCTGGCCTGTTAGCATGAATATTAGCAAACTCAGATGCCTAGATAAACAACTCACCATTTTAACGGAACTCACTGCCTTTAGCTCCGTGACAACAGTGGATTCAGGCACAGCTTTCGTTGACACTCTATATTACAACAAGGTATAGTCAGTATAAGCAATAATGATTACAGAACTGGTTTAATTCACTCCATATTGTTTTCTCATCTTACCAAGCAGATAATGCAGCCTCCTATGCTCAAGTGCAAGCGCCAAAAGAACGTGCAGTGACGCAAAACTAGAGGCGTAACTGTAACGGAGCCTAGCTGGCAGCTGATTGGTCAGCTCAGTGCCTCATAGAATTTCCCCATTGGCTCACTTACAAGTCCATCAAAGACACAAAATAAAAGTTAACTCTTTCATGACTGGGTTAGACAGCTAAATAGGGTTTCTCATTATTAAACCTGGCTACACTTGCCTTTAGCTGGACAGGCACCGTCTTTAGTCGTATGCAGGCCGCCGCATCTATCACATTCTCTTTGTGCTGTGGCGGGCTCTCTCGGCCTGGCTTTGTGACTCGTGCGCGCTGATCTGTGTTCCGGTCTTCGGGCTATTGCGTGTACAGCGTCGTTATTGGTGTATTTGCTTCCCACCATCTCTTTGAGTTGGACTTGTGCTAGCTCATGAGATCGCGCGATGTCGATGGCTTGGTCTAGCGTTAGCTCCGCGCCGTGGCTGAGCAACTTCTCCCGCACTCGCGGTGAATTTGTAGCGAAAACAATGCGGTCTCGCACCATCTCGTCGCTGTTGGGGTATCCACAGTCCTTAACTAACAGCTTCAGTTCCGTGACAAAGTGTTCAAAAGTTTCCCCATCACCTTGTGTTTTCTCATGGAAACGATATCTTGCATATATCGGGTTAGACTTTGGTGTGAGGTACGCGGTGTACTTATCGTAATATGTTTGTAGTTTCTTCGCGTCGTCATCTGTTAGTGTCCATGTGTTGAAAATGTCACGCCCTTTTTCCCCGATCCATAGGAGGAGATTTGTCCTGTTCGCGTTTCTCCCGTAGAGGTCCGGAGAATATTAGCTCCGCGTGCTGCTTGAAACGCCGCCACGCTTCCGGTAAGTTAGCTGATTCCCAATCCATCTTGGGTGCTGGGACGCCGAAACTATCCATGTTTCTTTCGGGACGTGAGTAGCCTCTACTCTGACACCATGTAATGTTTGCTCTCTGGCTAAACTATATTGTATATATAATAACTGGAACAGACACGGAGCTTTCTTAACTACATGCTTTTATTCTCTTGCTCTCTCTAATCTCGCGGGATGCGAGACTTGCCCGAGGGCTACGGTGTCACTTTTAGGACATACAGTAACAGTCAGGATGTTACACAAACCACTAAATATGCATATGCAAATATGATCGTTGACGCCCACTCCGCATATTGACTTTCCAGACAGAAAGTGTTTTGTAAAATTTAAATCAATGTATTGTGTTATGTGAATGATTAGGCAAGATAATTTTCACATACTTTTGAAGAAAAAACACATGGCAACAACATTAGTCAAAAGTCTTATTGACACATATTTACTATGTGTTTTGTGGCCTTATTTCAGAAACTTTAGTTTTTAGTTTTTTAAAAAACCATGCATAAACATTATTCTCTCAAAAATACAAACATGTATATGCAAGTTGTTCACATATTATGGTAGCCCTGTTTGTGCTAAATAGAGTGAATTTACACCTTTGCCATTAATATGTTTATAAGCAACTGAAAAAAGCACAAATGTCAGGGCATGTCAGAGCATCTCAAGGATGCTCCATACATCCTATGGATGTATGTCCATACATCCTATGAATGAGTTAAAAGTTGTAATCCAAAAAGACAGTTTTTTCCTGAATGTCTCAGCCAGAGTGGTGCGTGTGTCTGCGTGCGCGCCCTCTGCATGTGAGCTCTGACCCCCCCTCCCTCGCATTCCTGAGGTAACAGTGAAACTGAGGAAGGGGTTTCCTAATATCACACTAATAAAAGTTGAAAACATTCTGTTCTTTATAATAGGGCCGAAATTCAGAGCCTATAACCGACGTAATGTCGCCAAGTTGGTTTTTTAATCCTATTAATATTTCCACCCACTGTGTGTTAATGTACTTTCCCCTTAATAACATATTACCGCGTGTGTAGTCAGTGACACCGGCCCATCCAGTCTGCGACATTGAAGCAACATGGAGGAGCTCAAACACAGAGACTGCTCAGCAGCAAGACGTTTTTATTTCAAGCATTGTTGCTTTGTTTCATTCAACTGTTTGAAATATGAAATCCATAAGCATTAATAGCTATCTGTGCATTTCCTTATTTTAGAATCACAAAGATAGGATTATGCACTATTTCATTAGAAAAATAACCGTGCACATATTTTGATCTTTTAAAATGAAAGATTGTTTAAATTAAATCTTTAAAGTTTGAATACAGTCATATCTTCTATTTATATTTTAGAAGACTTATGATATAAATGATTTTGTCTAACATTGACCTAAAGTATAATTATTAAACAATGTCTGTTCAAAAACTTTAGATTGTTGAAAAACTGTGCTTAGTTGTCTTAAATCTCATGTATATGAAAAGATTCAATCAGCATTTTTTTTTTTTTTTGTCCATGCTTTTTGGTTTAAATTTTTAAATTTTAAAATGTCCTACCTTCCATAGCCATAATGATTTTTGTACCGTAACTGCATTTTCAAAAATGAAATAAATTAATATCATTTTTAAGCTGTTTTGTGCGCACACAAAAAAAACCTAATCTCTATTTTAAATTAAATTATTAATAAAATATATACCAAATGAATAATAACATGTTAATAAAATGTATTTAAAAAAATATAAACAAAGTTTTAGCTAAATAAAAACACCTTACATTTCTGTCAGGGTTCACAGATGAAAAAGACAAGATGGTAAGTTCAATGCTTTAATAGCAGAATGAATCGGAGTTGGAATCAAAAGGTGAGTAATCACAACACAGAGAATCAGAATAGGCTTAGCTGAAATGTAACAGTCTTTCTCTCTTTCTTTCTTGCAGATGATGATGATTGAAGATCGATGAAGATGGTTGGCAGACTGATGGAAGGCGATAGCGTCTCAGGTAAGTAAACAGGTAAGTGTACCGAGAGTCTGTGTGTCATGAATTGACATGTATTGACGAGACCAGACAATGACTTCTTCTTCTTCTTCTTTTTTGTTTTATTGGCTACCGCACTTAACAGTGCATTACTGCCATCACCCGGTAGCTTGGAGCTTGGATCAGAAACATTCCTAAGCAACCCACCCCCCCCCCCCCTTTTCCCAAAAAAAAAAAAAAAAAAAAAACCACTGGCGCTGCGTGTTCAGCTCCTCCAGCTTCCATCCCACTTCCCTTTAACTCCCGCTTCCCATCCGTAACCTTATTTGCCTCCAAATTTACTTACCCTGTCTCACACTATCCACATTTTCTACCTCTCTCTATAAGCCTAAATACATATTAATCCTACATTCTCTTCACTAAACCAGTATTATTCAAAAACTGAAACAACACATTAACCATATTATTTCCTATATCTGAGTCTAATATATTCTTTAATGTTAACTCTCAGCACTTCTCTTTCTTCATCATACCCATTACAATTAATAATCACATGTTCTACAGTTTCACTCTGTCCACATTTCTCACACAAACCCGTTGGATGCTTAGATATTAAGTGTAATGTTTTATTCAAACCGGTATGTCCCACCCTTAGTCTTGTAATTATACTTTCCTCCCTTCTATTTCTCCCTCTTTTTCTACCTTTTCCCACTTTCTTTTGTATTGCATATAAATGTCTCCCTTTACTCTCATTATCCCAATATTGTTGCCACTTCTTACTCATTTTCTCTTTTATTACTGACTTAATTTCTTTTAAACTATGTAGTAACTCAATTTCTACCATCTCTTCATCTACTGCCTGTTTAGCTAATTTATCTGCTTCCTCATTGTCTTTAATTCCCACATGAGCTGGGACCCACATAAACTGTACCTCTATATTAATTTGGTTCAATTCAAAGAGATTTTGAAGAATTTCCATGATTAAATCTGGTCTTGATTCTGACTTTTGATTATCAATACTAATTATTGCTGAATAAGAATCTGAACATATGACTGCATTTTTAATTTTCCTTTCCTTAATTATTTGTACTCCTAGCAGGATAGCCATCAACTCACCTGTATATACACCGACAAATGATCACTAATTCTAGCTTTTTTCTTCACCATTAACTTTGGCACATTGACTGCCACTCCTATTCTACTTCCTTTTTTAGAAGCATCTGTGTAAATCTGTATATTATCTCCATACGTTATTCTTAAATACTCATTTGCTCTCATTACTTCCATCTCATTATTTCCTTCATTCTGTCTTATCTTCAGTAATGTTAAATCTACTACAGGCTGAGGAATAATCCATATAGGAGTATGCGGATATATTACTCTTGGTACATGTCACGGTGTGACAAATGAGGGCGGAACTAAAGTTCGCCGCAATTGTGTCCCCTCCGGTATAATAACAAGGAAACACTACCCCCCGTGTAAGTGTATATCTGTTGCCCTGCCAACTGGGATGAGGAAATTGACACCAGGTGTGGGAAATTAATCTAGAGCCATGACGAAGCCATGTGGGCATTGAGAAGGATATAAAAAGCCAGTGAAGAGAGACTGTGTGGTTCTCTCCCGTGAGAAGTCGTTCTATTTTGAGTGTTGCAGAGAAGAATTGTGTGCAAAGGGAAGTGCTGCTGGAGGGGACTCGAGGAGTGTGGAAGAGTTGTGAAAACATACCGTTTGCCTGGAAGGGAGAGAGATAAGTAATCGACCATCGTATCTCATACCTGCATGTTTCAACACTGAATTTGAGGTGGATTGGAGTGCTTTGATTGTGCTATCTAAACGTCACTGAGTGAATTATACTGATTCATGTTCGATCTCTTACCCTCTTCCCCCGTGTTGGAACGGTGATGTGAATCCTGTCTATGTCTGTGGAGGAAAACCCTGAAACATCTTTTCCCAACATTGAAGCTCGCTGCTAGTGGCACGGAGACCCCTGGGTGAGTGCTGGCCTTATCTGCACTTATTTGAAGTGGATTGTAGTGCCTAAATTGACGTTTCCCCCCTCACGTTGCATGTTTGGAGTGAAATTGCGTGTGTGTGTGGAAGATTTATTCTCTCTTGCCGTGCACTCCCCTCGTGCCATGCTGGTCTACTGTCAGTAACTGGAGCTTAATAATGTCGATTGGTTCCATCTGTTGAGGACTGGAAGGAACAGCATCTGTAAGTCAAACTAACCTTTCTGTTTGAAATAGTGGTTCTGACTGTCTTAGAAGGAGCTCCGCTCAGCCTGTTGACTTGGAGTCTGCTGCAGCCCTAAGCCCACCTGCACGGTGTGAAGTTATCTGCCCCCTGCAACACACGTGAGAATTGTATACTGCTGTTGAAGTTGATTCTGTTTGTCTTCGTAGAAGTTCCACTCAGCCTGTTGATTTTGAGTCTGCTGCAGCACTAAGCCCACCTGCACGGTGTGAAGTTATCTGCTCCCTGCAACACACGTGAGAATTGTTTACTGCTGTTGAAGTTGATTCTGTCTGTTCTAGAGAAGCTCCGCTCAGCCTGCGACTTTGAGTCGGCTACGGCCCCAAGTTCATCTGCACGGTGTGAAGTTATCTGTCCCCTGCAACACACGTGAGAACTGTATACTGCTGTCGAAGTTGATTCTGTCTGTTCTAGAGAAGCTCCGCTCAGCCCGTGACTTCGAGTCTGCTATAGCCCCCGGCCCATCTGTATGGTGTGAAGTTATCTGTTCCCGGCAACACACGTGAGAACTGTATACTGCTGTTGAAGTTGATTCTGTCTGTTCTAGAGAAGCTCCACTCAGCCTGCGACTTGAATCTGCTATAGCCCCAGGCCCATCTGCATGGTGTGAAGTTATCTGTCCCCTGCAACACATGTAAGAACTGTATACTGTGGTGAAGTTGATTTTGTCTGTCTTAGAGCAGCTCTGCTCAGCTGCGACTTGGAGTCTGCTACAACCCCAAGTCCATCTGCATGGTGTGAAGTTAGCTGTCCCCTGCAACACACGTGAGAGTTGTATACTGCTGTTGAAGTTGATTCTGTCTGTCCAGGAGAAGCTCCGCTCGGCCTGCGCCTTTGAGTCTGCTATAGCCCCCGGCCCATCTGCATGGTGTGAAGTCACCTGTCCCCGGCAACACACGTGAGGCCTACATACTGCTGTTGAAGCTGACTCTGTCTGCCCTAACTGTCTGTCCTGGAGAAGCTCCGTTCAGCCTGCTGACTCGAGTCTGCTGCAGCCCCAGAGTCCCAACTGTCTACTCACCTGTGGAAACTCACCTGTCCGTCGTAGGCCTCTGTGAACCTTGCATCAGTGTGGGAAGAGGACTAGCCCCGACTGTATACCCACCTGTGGAAACTTACCTGTCCGTCGTTGGTCCCTGTGAACTCTGCATCGGTGTGAGAAGGGGAAGAGCCCTGACCATCTACTCACTGGTGGAAACTCACCTGCCCATCGCATTCCATTGTGAACCCTGCATCGGTGTGGGAAGAGGACCAGCCCTGACTGTATACTCACCTGTGGAAACTCACCTGTCCGTCGTTGGTCCCTGTGAACTCTGCCTCGGTGTGAGAAGAGGAAGAGCCCTGACCATCTACTCACTGGTGGAAACTCACCTGCCTACTGCATCCCATTGTGAACCCTACAGCGGCGTGGGAAGAGGAAGGGCCCCGACTGTCTACTCCCCTGTGGAAACTCACCTGTCTGTTGTCGGTCCCGGTGAACCCTGCATCCGCGTGGGAAGAGGAACAGCCCCAACTGTCTACTCACCTGTGGAAACTCACCTGTCCGTCGTAGATCCCTGCGGACCCTGCATCAGTGTGGGAAGAGGAACAGCCCCGACCGCATATTCATCTGTGGAAATCCATCGCTCCATCACAGGCCATTGCGAACCTTGTACCGGCGTGGGAGTGGGCCCCGGAGACTGCTGCATTGCCTCGATTCCGGGGAAGAAGAGGAAAGGAAGATTTTAGCTTAGGTTATTCAAATTACTTTTAACTTTAATAAAAAGAACTGTTATTCCCTTGAATTCTGTTTCCGTCTCGTCTCTGACACGTTCCTCAGGGTGGTCCTGGTTCAGGGGTGGGCGCAGTCCGGCTTGGCCCATCCCGACCTGTGACAGATTTGGCGTTAGTCGGCAGGATACCACCTTGAGTTGAGCGATCAGAGCGAGATGGCTGAAGAAGAAGAGCCAGTAGTGCGGCAATCGGCGATGCCGATTTTTATGGGAGCCCCGTGGGCCCAGAAGTATGGAGGCCCCGGATCAGAAGTGAGTTTGTCATGTTGGAAAGCTCAGGTCGAGTACTTAGCCGGACTTCAAGGTCTGAGTGCCCCTCAGAAAGTACAGTTTGTTTTAAATTCCCTGGAAGGAGAAGCAAGAAGAGAGGTACAGGCAGCGCCGGAAGCAAATCGAGCGACGGCCCAAGCAATCTTTGAATTTCTCACGGGACAATATGGAGACGCCACCCCGGTAGCTGTCCTGCGAACGCAGTTTTTCAATTGCAGACAAGGGCCTCGACAAAATGTCCGTGCATTCACACTACAGTTGAGGGAACAGTTCTCCCGTTTGAAAGGAAGACAGGATCACGGTCTGGGTGATGAGGAAGTCCTGTTGAGAGATCAGTTTCTATTAGGATTACGAGAAGGCCCTGTGCGTCAGAGTCTGCGGGTCCAACTACGACGAGAACCCGACCTCACTTTTGAAGAGCTGCGTGGAGAAGCTTTAGCCCTTGAACGTGACCATGCTGCAAGCGTAGACCCTCCCAGTTGTCTGGCCACCAACGCCACTAGTGTTCCACCGCCCCCTGCTATATCAGACTGGAAACAGGCCCTACGGGAGGAGCTGAAGAAGGACGTACGTGAGCAACTGTCCGAACTGTCTAAGTCCCTCGTGGCAGAACTTCGCCAAGAACATCCCCGTTCATTGCCTCCGCCACGGGAGCGGGCGTACTCCGATGGGGGCCATCTCCCAGAACGCCGTCCACTTCGGCCTTTGGGGCCTCGATTCCAGTGGGATGAACAGGGTCGTCCTCTCTGCAATAACTGTGGAGAACCGGGTCATTACTTCCGTCAGTGCTCCTCCAGACGGGCATCGCAGGGGGGTTTTTAGAGCGTCCGGCCACTGTGGGTCAAGTGGTCGGGACCCCCTTGTTAGACCCTCAGCTTCCCACACTCCCCAACGAACACCTGGTGGGCCGTTGCCCGGTTGTGGCGATTCAGGTCAACGGCCGGGAAGTACAATGTCTCCTGGACACCGGGTCGCAAGTAACCTTGTTTGCGGAGAGCCTGACTCATGAGTTATTTGGTGCCCAGGGTCGGTCGACGGCCGAAGCCCCCTGGTTGACCCTGCGTGGGGCAAATGGACTTGACATACCATACGTTGGATATTTGGTGATGGATCTGGAGATACACGGGGTTGTGGTACCCCAGAAGGGAGTAGTGGTGGTGCGAGATGGCTGTTTGGGGTCTCATCGGGCCCTGCTGGGCATGAACGTGATCTCTGAGTGTTGGGAGGAACTGTTCCGGGGCAGACCAGTGCGAGCTGCCTCGTCATCAGATGGCCAGGAGTGGGATCGGGTGAGAGCCGACTGTCGCCGGGTTTGCCTGGCCGAGCAGCAGGGCGAACGGGAGAGTACTGGGAGAGTGGCCTGCCGTTATGCCTTGTCCATTCCCGCTCGAAGTGAAGCCGTGGTCTGGGCCAGGGTGCCCTCTCGGCTTTATAGCCCCCAGGAGTGGGTTTTGGTGGAGCCCTACC
This sequence comes from Squalius cephalus, assembly GCF_949319135.1. NCBI lineage: Eukaryota > Metazoa > Chordata > Actinopteri > Cypriniformes > Leuciscidae > Squalius > Squalius cephalus. Next base: position 4,170,143 of record NC_137135.1, on the reverse strand, counting down.
CAGATGGCCCCAAGGTGGAAGTTGCTCGGGGGCTGGCGTCCGCAAGGAGAGGCCGAGTCTCAGTTAGAGTCCGAAATACAAATTCTTTCCCGATCCACCTATACCGCCACCAACGCCTAGCCCGAGTTACCTCGGTGAAGCCCCATCAAATTCGAGAACAGGGAGAAGTGGAATTCTGTCGAGTAAGTCCAACAGTGGTAGAGGTGGCCCTGGCACAAACGGGTCGACACGTGGAAGAGGTTGGAGGAAGACTGCCGACACACCTGGAAGGAGAGTCGTTACGTGGAGAGGGATTGAAAGAGGACCAAGTCCAACAACTCCAATGTTTCTTGACGAAATGGCAACATTTGTTCTCTACCCACGACGAGGACTACGGCCGTACGGATGCAGTTAAGCACCAGATCCCGACCGGAGAGGCCACACCCAGCAGGGAGCGTTATCGACCCGTGCCTCCGACCCTGTACTCAGAGGTTCGCACCCTCCTGAGGGGGATGTTGGATAAGGGAATTATCCGGGAGAGCAGCAGTCCTTGGGCCGCGCCGATAGTACTGGTACGGAAGAAAAATGGTTCTTGGAGGTTCTGCGTGGACTACCGGCGGCTCAACCAGGTGACCAAAAGGGATGCTTTCCCACTGCCCCGAGTAGAAGATTCTCTCACCAGCCTTACACAAGCAGCTTGGTATTCGACACTCGATCTGGCCAGCGGATACTGGCAAGTCCAGGTGGATGAGCGGGACAGGGAGAAGACTGCGTTCACTACCCCCTTTGGGTTATATGAGTGGGACCGGATGCCCTTTGGCCTCTGCAACGCCCCAGCCACCTTCCAACGGCTCATGCAGCATTGCCTGGGCGGCCAACTAATGGAGACCACGCTTGTCTACCTCGACGACGTGATCGTCTATTCTCCGGATTTCGGGTCCCATCTCCAACACCTGGAACAGGTCTTTCTCTCCCTGGAGAGGTATGGGCTGAAACTCCAGCCGGATAAATGTCAGCTTTTCCGAAAGGAGGTAAAATTCTTGGGCCACATTGTGAGTGCTGGAGGGATTTCTGTTGATCCGGAGAAGGTGGCAGCTGTGCAGGGGTGGGCCACCCCTAAGACGGTACGGCAGGTTAGATCCTTCCTGGGCTTCGTCGGATATTATAGGCGATTCATTAAAGACTTCTCCAGAATCGCCAAGCCGATCAATCAGCTGCTGGGAGGTACGGGACGAGTTCGGGGTCGAGGGTCGCCATCGATCCAGTGGGATCCGGCGTGTGAGGAGGCCTTTCAGAGGCTCAAACAGGAGTTACTACGGGCCCCGATTTTGGCTTATGCCGACTTCACACAGCCTTTCATCCTGTACACAGATGCCAGTAACCTGGGCTTAGGAGCTGTCCTGGCTCAGAAGCAACAAGGAAAGGAGAGGGTAATCGCTTATGCGAGCCGAAGCCTGCACCCCACCGAGAGAAACGACGCCAATTACAGTTCCTTTAAACTCGAGCTGCTGGCAATGAAGTGGGCGGTGAGTGAAAAATTTAAAGATTACCTGTGGGGAGCCAGGGTGCAAGTGGTTACGGACAATAATCCGCTCGTACATCTGCAGACCGCCAAGCTGGGGGCGGTAGAACAGAGATGGGTGGCACAACTGGCGAACTTCGATTACCAGCTCCAATACCGGCCAGGGAGGGAACATACCAACGCCGATGTCCTATCTAGGCTGCCAGAGGAAGGATCATCGGGCCCGGTATTGGCTCATGAAGCAGGACATGACGAAGGACTAATGGTGGGGATTGTGGAGGCACCAGGCCAGTCCTTGGAGGAACCCCCGGGGTGTTGGGGATGGGACCCGCAGCGCTGGAGGGTATGGCAGGGCGAGGACGAGGATCTGCTGGTAGTCCGGACTTGGCTGAGGCGGAAGGCATGGCCCGACGGTGCGGAATGCCGAGCTCAGACCCGGACAGTGCGAGGACTGTTGGGCCAGAGAGAGAGACTCTACTTGAAGGAAGGGGTGATCTGCAGGGCCCTTCAAGATCCCAAGTGGGGCGATAAGGTCTGTCAGGTGGTGGTCCCCGAGGGACGCTGGCCAGCGTTGTTGGAAGCCTATCACACCAGGATGGGGCATCAAGGGCAGGAGAGGACGACAGCCTTATTACGGCGACACTTCTACTGGCCCGGAATGGAGGGCACAACGAGGGCCTATCTACAGAAGTGTCCACGCTGTATATTGTTTAAGACCAGGAAAGAGGTACGGGCTCCCCTGGTTCCAATTCAGGCCAAGGCACCCTTGCACATTGTCGCTATGGACTATCTGACCCTGGGTCGGCCGGTGGACCGGATCCAGTATATCCTTGTGGTGACGGACCTGTTCACGAAGTACGCTTGGGCCGTTCCGACCCTAGATCAGACTGCCATTACCACCGCCAACGCCCTGTGGAAGTACGTAATCCAGCCGTTCGGGTGTCCCGAAGTACTCCATTCTGATCAGGGGCCTAACTTTGAGTCCAGGGTGATACACGAGCTGTGCCAGCTGTATGGAGGGAAGAAGACCCATACGGCCCCTTATCACCCCCAAGGGAACGGGGGGTGTGAGAGGTTTAACCAGACGCTGCTGAGCCTGCTGGGGACCCTGGAGGAGGACCAGCAGGGCCATTGGGCCGACAGACTTCCGGCATTAGTTCAGGCATACAACAATAGCGTACACAGTACTACGGGCTACGCTCCAACTTACCTGATGTTTGGAAGGCATGTGAGGCTTCCAACTGATTTGCTCTTGGGGACCATGGCGGCGGAAGAAGGGAGCAGTCTGACCGATTGGGTGACCAGGCACCACCAGCGCCTTCAGTCGGCTTATGAGCAGGTCTCGGATCAGATCAATCGGGCTGCAGCGAAGAACAAAAGGCTATACGACCGGACGGCTCGGGAAGCACCGCTACTACCAGGGGAGAGAGTATTGGTAAGGGACAACCGTCGCCAGGGGAAGGGCAAACTAAGCGACCGGTGGGAGTCACAGACCTATGTAGTCCAGCGGCAACCACACCCAGACCAGCCGGTTTATGCAATCCGTCCCGAAGGGAGAGCCGGTCCAGAGCGGGTGTTGCATCGCAACCTGATTCGCCCCTGTCCGAACTATCCGACTCCTGTTGCTAAAAAGCCCTCCGGTGAAACAGCATGGATGCCCCAGTTGGTAGGATGGGCGGTGGTCCCGAGGGGACTAGGCATAGAGCCACGGCCTGAAGAGCCTATTTCTCCACCCAGGCGGCCCCAGCGGGAGAACCGAGGTCGGCCCCCAGCTAGATATGGAGAATGGGTGTCCGGCTCCCATTCTCGGGACTAGAACGGTTTGGCGGGGGAGTATGTCACGGTGTGACAAATGAGGGCGGAACTAAAGTTCGCCGCAATTGTGTCCCCTCCGGTATAATAACAAGGAAACACTACCCCCCGTGTAAGTGTATATCTGTTGCCCTGCCAACTGGGATGAGGAAATTGACACCAGGTGTGGGAAATTAATCTAGAGCCATGACGAAGCCATGTGGGCATTGAGAAGGATATAAAAAGCCAGTGAAGAGAGACTGTGTGGTTCTCTCCCGTGAGAAGTCGTTCTATTTTGAGTGTTGCAGAGAAGAATTGTGTGCAAAGGGAAGTGCTGCTGGAGGGGACTCGAGGAGTGTGGAAGAGTTGTGAAAACATACCGTTTGCCTGGAAGGGAGAGAGATAAGTAATCGACCATCGTATCTCATACCTGCATGTTTCAACACTGAATTTGAGGTGGATTGGAGTGCTTTGATTGTGCTATCTAAACGTCACTGAGTGAATTATACTGATTCATGTTCGATCTCTTACCCTCTTCCCCCGTGTTGGAACGGTGATGTGAATCCTGTCTATGTCTGTGGAGGAAAACCCTGAAACATCTTTTCCCAACATTGAAGCTCGTTGCTTGTGGCACGGAGACCCCTGGGTGAGTGCTGGCCTTATCTGCACTTATTTGAAGTGGATTGTAGTGCCTAAATTGACGTTTCCCCCCTCACGTTGCATGTTTGGAGTGAAATTGCCGTGTGTGTGTGGAAGATTTATTCTCTCTTGCCGTGCACTCCCCTCGTGCCATGCTGGTCTACTGTCAGTAACTGGAGCTTAATAATGTCGATTGGTTCCATCTGTTGAGGACTGGAAGGAACAGCATCTGTAAGTCAAACTAACCTTTCTGTTTGAAATAGTGGTTCTGACTGTCTTAGAAGGAGCTCCGCTCAGCCTGTTGACTTGGAGTCTGCTGCAGCCCTAAGCCCACCTGCACGGTGTGAAGTTATCTGCCCCCTGCAACACACGTGAGAATTGTATACTGCTGTTGAAGTTGATTCTGTTTGTCTTCGTAGAAGTTCCACTCAGCCTGTTGATTTTGAGTCTGCTGCAGCACTAAGCCCACCTGCATGGTGTGAAGTTATCTGCTCCCTGCAACACACGTGAGAATTGTTTACTGCTGTTGAAGTTGATTCTGTCTGTTCTAGAGAAGCTCCGCTCAGCCTGCGACTTTGAGTCGGCTACGGCCCCAAGTTCATCTGCACGGTGTGAAGTTATCTGTCCCCTGCAACACACGTGAGAACTGTATACTGCTGTCGAAGTTGATTCTGTCTGTTCTAGAGAAGCTCCGCTCAGCCCGTGACTTCGAGTCTGCTATAGCCCCCGGCCCATCTGTATGGTGTGAAGTTATCTGTTCCCGGCAACACACGTGAGAACTGTATACTGCTGTTGAAGTTGATTCTGTCTGTTCTAGAGAAGCTCCACTCAGCCTGCGACTTGAATCTGCTATAGCCCCAGGCCCATCTGCATGGTGTGAAGTTATCTGTCCCCTGCAACACATGTAAGAACTGTATACTGTGGTGAAGTTGATTTTGTCTGTCTTAGAGCAGCTCTGCTCAGCTGCGACTTGGAGTCTGCTACAACCCCAAGTCCATCTGCATGGTGTGAAGTTAGCTGTCCCCTGCAACACACGTGAGAGTTGTATACTGCTGTTGAAGTTGATTCTGTCTGTCCAGGAGAAGCTCCGCTCGGCCTGCGCCTTTGAGTCTGCTATAGCCCCCGGCCCATCTGCATGGTGTGAAGTCACCTGTCCCCGGCAACACACGTGAGGCCTACATACTGCTGTTGAAGCTGACTCTGTCTGCCCTAACTGTCTGTCCTGGAGAAGCTCCGTTCAGCCTGCTGACTCGAGTCTGCTGCAGCCCCAGAGTCCCAACTGTCTACTCACCTGTGGAAACTCACCTGTCCGTCGTAGGCCTCTGTGAACCTTGCATCAGTGTGGGAAGAGGACTAGCCCCGACTGTATACCCACCTGTGGAAACTTACCTGTCCGTCGTTGGTCCCTGTGAACTCTGCATCGGTGTGAGAAGGGGAAGAGCCCTGACCATCTACTCACTGGTGGAAACTCACCTGCCCATCGCATTCCATTGTGAACCCTGCATCGGTGTGGGAAGAGGACCAGCCCTGACTGTATACTCACCTGTGGAAACTCACCTGTCCGTCGTTGGTCCCTGTGAACTCTGCCTCGGTGTGAGAAGAGGAAGAGCCCTGACCATCTACTCACTGGTGGAAACTCACCTGCCTACTGCATCCCATTGTGAACCCTACAGCGGCGTGGGAAGAGGAAGGGCCCCGACTGTCTACTCCCCTGTGGAAACTCACCTGTCTGTTGTCGGTCCCGGTGAACCCTGCATCCGCGTGGGAAGAGGAACAGCCCCAACTGTCTACTCACCTGTGGAAACTCACCTGTCCGTCGTAGATCCCTGCGGACCCTGCATCAGTGTGGGAAGAGGAACAGCCCCGACCGCATATTCATCTGTGGAAATCCATCGCTCCATCACAGGCCATTGCGAACCTTGTACCGGCGTGGGAGTGGGCCCCGGAGACTGCTGCATTGCCTCGATTCCGGGGAAGAAGAGGAAAGGAAGATTTTAGCTTAGGTTATTCAAATTACTTTTAACTTTAATAAAAAGAACTGTTATTCCCTTGAATTCTGTTTCCGTCTCGTCTCTGACACGTTCCTCAGGGTGGTCCTGGTTCAGGGGTGGGCGCAGTCCGGCTTGGCCCATCCCGACCTGTGACATACACATCTATAATTGTCTATCCCCAACTCCTTAATATCTTCTTCTACCACCCACCCAAAACTCTTATGTTTCTTTATTCCTTGCTCCCAACATTTTCCTAATATTTTCCTTGTTGGATGTACCTCATTCTGACTATTAAGATTTGTCCAATACACAGCCATTAACTGTTGTCTTCTAATACTAAGCGGCATTTCATTTGTCTCTATTTGCATTGCTGCTATTGGTGTTGTTGGATATGTTCCACCAGACAATGACTGAAGGGTGAGTGCTGAATATAAAGGGTGAGACTGATGAGGGGGTGCAGGTGATGCTGATGATTGAGAGAGTGAGTGCAGGTGTGCGCCACGGAGGATTCTGGGGAGTGTAGTGCACACACACAGGTGAAGGCAGATGAAGGCAGAAGAACGTGACCGTGACAATTTCCAGAGAGGCGAAGTAGTTCTTTATGCAATGATAAAAACAATCCAAAAAAGCAAATAGTTTAAGTTGTCATATAACAGCCCCAGATCCTCCCAGGGATAAACTACAGTGTGTACTGAAGCTTCAGACCCTCACAGAGACGAGAGGAGGAGTTACAGACCAGATGAGCCTCGGGGGAGATAATGTCGCAGTAAAGCTAGTCTGCTAACGCCTTTCCAGAGTACATCCAGAGTTTATACTAAATTCATTCAAAAGCATAACCTTAAAAGTTTAAATCAAATCTTTAAATCTTTATTAAAATCATATCTTCTTAGAAGACTTGTGTATTATTTTACCAAACAGCGTCTGCCCAAAAACTTGAGATCTTAGATCTTTTCTCCATACAACACGTTGTCAAAGTTTGTCTCAATGTTTTTAGGAAATCCGAGGACTTCACATTACTCTTATTTAGACTAAGTTGTATCATTTGGAAAATCAAAGTAAAAATCACACATCGTCTTAATTCAAAGTTTAAGATCGTATAAGATAATTTTTACTTGTATCTCCTGAACTATCCTTCATCAGTGTGGAAACACATGGGGTGAAACCCTTTACATTTTACCCTTTAAATATATGTAGAAGTTTTAAATGTTAGCATTAGCTGATGGTGACCGCATGAACAGACTCTGGGGAGAGCTATAGCAGGAAGCATGCCCTTTGACCTCCTCGATTTTGTAGTTTTTTTTGTTAAAGATTTCTCCCATCTACTTGCTTTTTCAAATGCGTGTTGCATCTGCGGTAGCCGTTATGCGTCAAGAATCTATGACAACGTGTCTTCCGATAGCACATCATCGAGTTTAATTGTACATGTTCTACCGTTATGCCGCCTAGCTTGTCATTTAGACCGTAACTTTGACTTACCCGTTGAGAAGAAAGCAGACAACTTCCATTTCAAAGTCTTTCTCCTTCATAGCTCTTTCCACCTGGGAAAAGCTATCCCGATATTTATTTACATACCGATAAATTAAATTTGAGCTTTTTCGCGGCGAGGATTTCTTCTCCTGTGGCTCGGCATAAGTATGATCCTGCATTATATTGTCCCGTGCAGTGTAGCCTTTCAAATGTGCCGCGGGAAAGTATCAACGCCTCCCATATGGTCTAGCGGTTAGGATTCCTGGTTTTCATCCAGGCGGCCCGGGTTCGACTCCCGGTACGGGAAGACATTTTTTTTTATATTGCCAACAAAATTCAAGTTATTCAGGTTCATCAATAATCATTTTTAGTTATTCATAGTCTTAGAGGCCTACACGAACTGCAGAAACAAGCAGAAGATATGTAAAAACTCATAAATGCTGTTTCAGTACTGAATCATTTTCACAAATACAATTATATTGAATTCAGAAAATTTCACTATGGAATATTTACTTTATCTATCCTAATTTCAATTTAGTACATCATCATTTCTACTTTTCATCTCATAATTATGACGCATAGTTACTTTTTAATTCAAAATTACAATTTTTGTCAATTACGCCTTTTTTAATGTAAAACGTTTTTAAGTCATAATTTGGTTGTTGACTATAGTAGTGTTGATGATGAAACGTGTTGAGTTAGGCTAGTGCTTTTTGTACCTCTCTGGTATTATAGTGTTTCAAGATGGAACGACACGGAAGCCTCCTTGGACTTACCCGCCCCATGTAAATAAAGATAAGAAATGATCTTTCTTAAAATCAGATTATTGGCAGAGAACATTTTACACCCATGAGGACATATTTTATGAATACAGACAATGATTTTAGCTAATAAAAAAAAAAAAAAATTTCAACCGAGCGAATCTACACATGAGAGGCCTTCAGAAGTTTCAGAAGGCCTTCAACGGGTTAGGCCCTGTTGGTTTAGGTATTTGTAAAAATCAAATTCTGTATTACACTTTTTAAAGTTAGAATAAAAAGACCTGTTGCGTTGTCTGACACAAGGCCATTAACTTGTTTTATAAATGTACTTTGCTTATTTCTACAAAAATCAACCTGATAGATGAAAAAAAGAAAAAACAGTGTTTTAAAATACAACTAAACCATGATAATGTTTAGTTTAGATGTTGATGACTCAGGCGTAGTACAACCACGCAACGAGAAATTTAATATTGGTGTAATCTTTGCGAGGTCTCACTCACAACACACAACTCTGTGTTGGGTGATCCAGGGGGGTATTCCAGAAAGCTTGGTTAACTTACCATTTGGTAAATCATAACCTCTGGGTTGATTTACCCCAAACTCGCATACCATGAGTATGTCGGTTCCAAAACACCTGAGAAGAGTTAGTTTAATCAACCTCCTACTGGTTACCCAGAGTTAATGCGTGCGCACGGTGAGTACATAAAGACATTTTCAATGGATCGCCGATTTCAGGAGTCACCATGGAAACCCAGGGAGAAAAAAATCGGGCTACATACTTGAGTTGGAGGTTTTAATGCTTGCTTATGAAGACTATAAGCCCATTATAACAAAAAAAAAAAAAAAAAAAAAAAATACTGCTGCATCAGCAAAAGAAAGAGAGTTGGCTTGGCAAAAAATAACGGACAATAAATGCACGAGTTTATAAAATTATAAATGGGCTATTTTCCCCTTTCATTGTGACGCAAAAATTATTTGGGGCATGTAGTAAAAATAGACAAGTATTTACTTGTTGGCCTCCATACATTTCTTAATATTACAGTAGTAATGCACATAATTGGCTAGTAATATTTTGCATATGCTGTATACTGTAATCTTATTACTAGTACTCTTAGATGTTCCTAATGTCCTTCTTTATTAGTAGTTGTATTTGTTTAAGAATATACATTGAGTATTGAATATGCATGATTATCTTATTGGTTTAATTATCTTGCAGTTGCTGATGGCCACATTGTATTATTGGATCCTCCTGCAACACCACACTCTGTCACAGTTGTAAGTGATTATTGTCTTCAGGTTTCTGTTTGCTAGACCAAGCATCCTTCCTTATTTTCACTGTAGGCTGAAGATGAAGAGACCACTCCTGCTGTGACAGAAACAGAAAATGTGGGGAGGCCCATAGAGGTATGATGCATAGAATGCATTCCACCTTTTTTGCATAAGAGAATAAATAAATTGTCATTTTACAGAATATGGCAGGAGATTTTAATACAGATGAGGGTCCATCTACCTCCACACAGAATCTTAGCAGTGTAAGAAATGTTCTGCAGTTCTCCTTCCTCATTTAAATATTTGGTCTGTGTTTGTATTACAGACTTTATCAGTCATGTTTAATTATTCTGTCTTTCTAGTTGCCTGCCAAAGAGCTGTATAAGGTCCACCTTCAAAAGCAAATCAGAAAAAGTGACATGGAGATGGACCTTATACAGCTTCAAATGGAGGAGAAAAGGCTTAACCTAAAAAAAGGCCTGACTTGAATTGCTGGAGCACCAGCTTAAGGTGGGAAAAAGTATGTGAACAGTAATCTGTCATTGGTTGATGAATGAAATCTAAAGCAATAAATACAAATGTCTTTTGTTACAGGAAATAAAGAAACAATGAACAACACTTGACTGTTAACTGGTTTTAATTAAAGTGATTTTGGCAAATCATGTCTCGTACCACCCTGCCATCTCTTTGGTCTACTGGGTTCACTGGGGGTTCCTCTTGGCCATCTTCAAGAGAAGGGTGGGCCTCTCACCTCTCAGTGTGGCAATGTTGTGAAGAACAACACAAGCAGCTGTGATGTCACATGACCTTTCTGGGTTGACCCTGAGCCCACGCAGGCACTGAAACCTTGCCTTCAGGATGCCTATGGTCCATGTTCTGCTGTGGGCCAGGTTGAATTGTGCCTGTGGTCCAGGTTCAGGTTCAGGGTAGGGTGTCATCATATAGGGCAGACAGGGGTACCCTCTGTCCCCCAGCAAGTAACCATTGAAGTGTCATATAAAGGTAGTTAAAGTGTATAATTGCATAAAAAAAAAAACATAAAAAATAAAAAATAAAAAAAAACCACTGTGTAAGGCAAAACATACCCTGTTGAAATTTGTGGCACAATGATGACTCCCTAAACATTCTGGCATCATGTACAGACCCTGGCCATTTGGCTTCAACATTAGTGATGAGGTGGGCTGCATCACATATTACCTAGTTAGTGGGGACCAGTAATGAGGGTGATTTAATGGTTTAAACACCCAAACATTTAGCACCCAAAAAATCTATTGTCACCTGCACATTGATGCTATGGATTGACTTCCTATTAACATAGTCTCCTTCATTGACTGAAGGAGCTTTAATGGGAATGTGGGTTCCATCAATGCACCCAATCACATTTGGGAACCCTGAAATTGAAAGTTATATAATTAGAAACTTTTAAAATTATTGTGACTGTCACTGTATACAGTATGAATAGATTAAGTATAGTGCTATGTAACAAAAATGGTCTTTCATAGAATATCATAGAATGACATATCACATCAGAATGGACAAACCCGCCACTCTGTGGAATTCCTCTTTAATGACCCTCAGTGGTTTATGTCCAGGGAACTGCACAAAAGTGTGTAGGAACCGTTTGAGTGCAATGCATACTGTACGAACAGCCCTACACACAGTTGCCTTTCCCACATGCTCTGCATCGCCTATTGTATACAAAAAACTAACCGTCGCAAAAAAGTTAAATAAACGGAGTTAAATATTTAACTCCATTATCTTCGTTTAATAAATTAACGATTCTTTTGAAAAACGGCAACGCTCCCGCAAATATTCATTTGGATACGAAAACACATTGATACATGGTCTTATCACCCTCTCACGGCGGAAAAGAATTCGTATTATCTATGCTTCCACATCCACTGGATCGTCTTTAAAACGGCACGCCATGCTCAGTAACCTTCTGAAACAAACTAACCCTGGAACATAACCTGCTACCGAGCAGGTTATCTTCAGAGAGTAAGTTCCTATGGTTACATACATACCCAGAAAGTTACCTCCGTTTTTGGAACCGAAAGTTGAGGTTATCCACTAACTTACCCTTAAACTTACCCGGGTATGTCACATAACCTGCTTTCTGGAATACCCCCCAGGCCTTTACTAAATAATTATAGAAGTCATTGTACTGTAATTGTAATTTTATTGATTAATATTATGGCTTCATGTTGATTTAAAGTTTTTAATTGTTATTAACCAATACCTACTAACATCCGGCACAAAATGAAAGAGAATGAAAAATGGAATGTTCACAATCTACACTATACAGTTAGATATTCTCCTAATTGGTATCTTTGGCTGTATCTTTGGGTGTATTTTGTCACACCATAGTGATGCAAAGTTCCACACACCCTATGGACTAACTTTAAAAAACAAAACAAAAAATACTCATACATAAATATATATAACATACACAAATCATTTCTTAACTAAGCAACTGTTTCTTAAATTATCAGACACTCACCGCACTGATGTTAACATCACCATATATTGTGTTTTCTACCATGATTGTAGTAACTATTGTCCCACCATTCTTCTGGGCAACTGCTAAGTTAAGCTGATTAGGGTTCTGAATTAATGGCTGTCTGAATGATGTAGAATTATTATGCTGTCGTTGTGGAAGGTTGTTTGGCTGTTGATTTGTCATGTTTCCAGAATGTGTTTGAACGCTCAGCGTTTGAACGTCACCATCTGTTAAAAAAATTAACAATTAAATACCCAACCAAAACCATGTAAACATTATAGTAAAGTTTATTGAAGATTGAGAAACATATTGACTACTAACAAATCAAATTATAAATCTTTTCCTACGTTTGATATTCTTTTTTCAAATTTTTTTCACTATGGACTTGATCCTTTTTAATGCTGTTTTCTCTACATATTTATTCTGTAGTTCCTCTACTGTGTCTTCCAACCTCCCTGTTGTTCTTCTCCAGCTGTGTTAACCAAAGACAAACAGTTCGAAGAATAAAATGTATGTACAATAGCAAAAATAAAGTTGGTCATTAGTTGTTAGGGTTAGATACACCTGCAGACACATTCATACACCCGTTCGCCTGTGTTCATTTAGCATACACCAGAGTTCAAACATTCACTTTTTCAAAGGCCGAATGATTACGTGGTCAAAATTGATCTTTTTAACATAAGAGTTAAAAAATGTACACGAGTCACGACGCATTGCATTATGCACCTGACCTGCCGGCTGATGAAGTATTTATTACATCAAGAAAACATGAATACAACACACTGCACTTGTGCCATTACCACACACACACTGCACTTAGTACATTACTTGTACTATTACCAGTTCCATATTATCTTTATGAAAAAATAAGACAATAAATGATTTTATTTTTAAAATTTGACTGCATTCTTGTGCATTTCTAAATGTTTACTTTTTGATTTGATTTGGGGAAAAACATTATTTTGCTGTTACTTTTTAAAAAAAATTGTTTTATTATTATTCAACAATTTCTTTCTTTTTGTTAGTTTTTATTAGTTGTAATTTTATATAAACATTTAACTTTTAAATAAAGGTTTTACAACAACATCACCATCTTCTGTCATATTTGGGCCTCCATGCTCATCTATTTACAGTATATGATATTGGTGAAGGGGCCCACATGAATATTTTTAGGGGGCCCCGAATTCTCTAGCTACGGCCCTGTTCACAGGAGCCGCTGAGAGCGAGATCCAGCTGATAACGGTCAAAGTGCGAGATAAGGTGCAAGTAGCTAAACTAAACATTTCATATTTGACAGAATACAACAACAAAAATAATCAGGCAAACTAATCAACTTTTTTCTAGTTTCACCATTTTGAACTTAAAATAGGCCTATATAATACATGTGAGAGGAGAAAGAAACACATAACAGCCATTTTCATCATATTAGACATAAGATTAATAATGAATGTGTACAATTTAATAAACATATTTACCTAACATCCATAGCCTTCAGTAAATTAAGGCTAGACAAAAAAAAAGGCTTAAAAGTGTGGGGCTCAAAAATAACATGTCATTTGGAACTCTTCTATAGTTATTATCAAAAAATAATATTCAAATTCGTCACAACATGCACGCAACACATCCAGAACTTTTCTGAGGATTACGCCGCTCGGCTCTTTGTTGTTAAAAAACATGGGCGTTACATCAGGCCATGGCTTTGTCAAGCCTCTTACAACATCCATTTAATTTTTGAGATTGGTCACGCGTTTGGTATCCTGCGCACAATCTTTTTTCATATAACACGCAGCGTCGATGATCGTGTGCATCAAGCCAACCATTTGGCCCCTAAAATAATCTTTAAACATACAGTCTAGCATATCTCTCAAACGACACTATTTGCCCGTGGCGCACTCACACACCGGATGATAATTGTACCCCGTATCGCCAGAACTCAACGGGGAGTCGTTCTCCATCAGGTTTTGCGTCGCCATTTTTTCAACTTTTCGAATTTTTTTCCAACTTTTCGTTCCTGGAATGTTCCTCGAATCTCCTGAGTGAGTCATTGTGGCACAATCGTGCCTTGTGTGTTAATGCTCGGAAGTTTGTGTTTTCGGGTCAGAAACGTAGTTTGGGTCAGATTCAGGCAAACAGGACTTTCATGTAATGGACAGGAATAAAGATCTGAGTGACTTTGACAAGGGCCAGATTGTTAATGCAAGGTGACTGGGTCAGAGTATCTCTGAAACTCAAGGCTTGTGTGTCGCTCCCGGTCAGCAGTGGTGAGGATTTACCAACAGTGTCCGAGGAGGGACGAACACACACCGGCGACAAGGCAAGCTGGGACAGAGATGGGTCTTGTGCATTTTGCCCACTTGGGTCCCTCCTAGTACCAAGTGCCATCCTTTATGAAATCCATGTGGGCAGTTGGTATGGGGCCATTATGGAACCCGCGGACAATCCCATACAGAGCCCATTTTTCAGCCTATTTCAAACCCACATGGGCCCCATATACAAATGTCGGCCGGGTTAAGCTGGGACCGAGATGGGTCTTGTGCATGCTGCCCACTTGGGCCCCACCTAGTACCAAGTGCAATCCTACATGAAATCTATATGGGCAATTAACATGGGGCCATTATGGAACCCGCGGACAATCCCATACAGAGCCCATTTTTCAGCCCATTTCAAACCCACATGGGCCCCATATACACATGTCTACTGGGTTAAAGCTGGGACAGAGATGGGTCTTGTGCATTTTGCCCACTTGGTTCCCACCTAGTACCAAGTGCAATCCTACATGAAATCCATCTGGGCAATTAACATGGGGCCATTATGGAACCCGCGGACAATCCTACATGGGGCCCATTTTTCAGCCCATTTCATACCCATATGGGCCCCACATACAAATGTTGGCTGGGGGTGTTGGACACCCAAGACTCATCGATGGACGAGGGCAATGAAGGCTATCCCGTCTGGTCCGAGCCAACAGAAGGTCTAGTGTGGCATAAGTCACACACAACTTTAATGATGTTATGGGAAGAAGAAGTTTTATTTATATAACACCTTTCCATCGCTCAAGGTCGCTTTACATGCGAGGAATGTGTCACAGCACACAGTGCATCACATTCTGCTGCGTATGGGGCCAAAGACCAGTCAGAGTGCCTATGATCACCCCTGTCCACCTTCAACGATAATTGAGACAATATATTGTTACACCCCTACAAAATAATGCACACTAAATGCATGATATACATGATGTATTATAAGGATAATGACAGCAAATGTTTTTTATTAGCTGTAATAAATTGTCATTTGATCTGTTTATTATTTTGCTATGAAATGTAAAAAGAAAAAAAAAAAAGAAAAATAAAGTTTATGGTTTATTTGAGGACTTTTTTGCCTTATTTATTGCCTTTTCCCCTATCACATTAATAATCATAAATTAGATGTAATTCGAAAACTGAAAACTGTTTTGAAAATTGACATTGTGTAACACTAAACTTAAACTTGTATATTTATTTTTACACTCCTTTTGAAGCTCTTTTTTTTAACATCTTGGGAAATATGAATTTCTGTTACAGAACAGGACATTGATTCATACATGTCCACCGTACAGACACCAGGACTCACAGCATGTTCATCACACAACAAGTGGAATTATAGATCAATATTCCTATAACATATTAGATATTATTATGAAAATATTGCCAATTATTACTCCCATTATTAGACTTTTTTTTCCATTACATGTTTCCCCAAGAACACATTAATAAGCAAATTAAATAGTGTATAGATATGTTGAATTGAACGGGACTACACATTTATGGCCATTTTACCCAAATATTGTATGAAGTAAAATGGTGTATCATTTCATTCTATTATATCTTTTATTACATAGTTGAGAATCATCTTTATTCAAAGTTTGTTTAAAAAATCCAGAAACATAAAAACTCCCAAAATAAAATAAACATAAATTATATATATATAAAAAATAAACATAAAAAATCCCATTAATATTGAATGTCATTAATGTATTTTTTTTTTTTTTTTAAACAACTTAGTCCCGGTGTCACTAGAAGACATAGCATGAGATATGAATAAAATATCTTGTTTAAAAATGTTAAAATAAAAATGTTTCTTATGCTCTAAACAATGTAATGACATGTAAAAATATTAAATTCAAAAGAACTTTTTTTTCTGGGCCTCAGGAGGATATGACAGAAGTCTGACAGAACATATATCAAGCATTTTTAATGAGTTTCAGGAGCTCTATGAAGGGCAGTGTAATCTCACATGACCGGAAGATGGCGACAAAACATCATGAAAACACAGTCAGCTGTGGAGCGTCAATAATCTCTGAACGTATAATATTTAAAGGAGTCATAATGTAGAAATTTCACTTTTCCATGAGAATCAATGTATGTTATGATTGCATAATGATTGTACACTGGCCGGGAAGCCGATATTTAAAAGTGAAGCGTTTGTTTACCTCAGGGTTTGTAAAATAGGCCACGTGCACGCGCACGAAAAAACGAGATTTTGATTTCTTCCCCCTCTTGACGTCAAGACGGGGGAGGATATACCAAATATGGACACCGCAAACCTATGCCGCGGGAAGCCCGCCCCTCTCCCCCTCTCCCCCTCAGATTCAGTTTAGTCGACTCGAGAAAGATGGAGAAACCGAGTGTAGCCTACACTTGAGATGCTCTGTGGGTGACTGACTGCCACAAACAACATGCAAATGTGTTTTATCTACCAAAAACGGACGAAACTATCAGGGAACAGTGGAGGAAATTCATTTTTAATGACGCTGTCCCAACAACTCTTTCAAGTGGCGTATCGTTAGGTGTGTGTGCTAAACATTTTACACCGGAATCATTTACAAATTTGGGGCAAAATCAGGCGAACTTGGCCTCGAAGCTCCGTTTGGGAAAAGGTGCCATCCCAACCATCAGGGACTTGCCAGAAATTGAAAAGGTAAGACTGTGTTTGTATTGCTCTACTGTGGTTAACAAATAGCAGCTAACTGCTAATGCGGCTATTGTATGTAACGTTACCTTCGAGGTAAACACGGGGAATGGACTCTACGAATGCTAGCCACATCTTTCCACTTTGTTTTACACTAGCATCTACAGTAGTGACGGTACAGGAGTCCATGCTCAGTGGCTAAAACTGTTTAAATGCAAGTATAACATCACGTTGCATGTCTAAAGAAGAAAAATATTGAATGTCTAAATAACCACAACGTGAAACAAGGCAAAAACACCACATGATAGTAAAAATCTCAAAACCACTGTAAGCTGATAAAAAAAAAAAAAAAAAAAAACTACATCTCCGTTAATGTAATCTACATTAAATAAAAGGTAAATTTATGTGGGAGAAAATAGCAACACACGTTTTTGCTCGAACTGATGTTAATGTATGTCTCAGTCAAAATGATTGTCTTTACCATTCAGAGACATCTTGATGTCGTCCTTCCATCGACTCTACATCTTCACTTTCCAGCTCTGGTTCAGAGGCCGGCTCAAACATGTACGGTTGAATCCCATATGTCGCAGCCGGGTCGGGTTCATTGACACTTTGCGCCATGATGTCAGTTTGTAATGATATGCTAAAGAGTTACCTGCGGTGTCAACCCTCCTCCTTCCTGCAACCAATCAACGCGCCCCTCATTTGCATTATTATAATGACCGTCCACGACAGCCAAAACATCGCATCAGATCTCGCGAGACAATAATGCCTTTAGAAATAAGGGTCTGAGGGGCTCTGTGTTGATTTTTTTTCCACTTTTCTTTTTTAGAAGTGCCTGAAAGACTATAATAGAGCATTGGGTACCAAAGTTAAAACAACATTATGACTCCTTTAACACACACACACACCCTCTCGTTGACTCCTTTACCTGTTTATATTTATTGTTCATTTATGAAAAAATTACAGGAATGATCGAGAACTTGGAGCAGAAATACCAACATTTGTACCAGATGTAAGTTTATACTGTTTATGCTCATTTACTTACGATCTATAATATCTAATTATTTTCTAGTTGCCAATTTACTCAAGTATTTTTATGAAGTATGTAATGGGTTAGTATGTCAAATTATGAACAAATATAATTTTCCCGCCAAACATTTAGCAGTTTGTAGCATACATGCTACAACAGAGATGCTAGTTTGTTTAGCTATATTGTTTGCTTAAGCCTTAATACAGATTATAACATCTGGTAATAAATGTTGCAAATCAAACCTGATGAGAAGTGTCCTCAATTCATAGTCTTGAGTAAAAACTAATTAAAAGTCATTAACGAACCCCTGCTGAAAAAAACAATAGAAACCATTACATAATTGCTAATGGTTTTAATGGTTATAAAGAGAACTGTATTGGTTTTAATGGAAACTGTAATGGTCCTAGTGGGTCTCTATTGGTGATTTGCTTTCTTCTATTGGTGACATGTTTTTTCTATTGGATACCATTAAGGACCAATAGAACACCTTTGGCAACTTATAGGTTACATGTTGGTATCTACTGGACACCAGTATGAACCATTAAGTCTCCAATAAATGTAGTGTTTTCTTTGGTTTGATGATATTAATATAGAATTTGTTTGTCACTGATTTCCTGGACTGTTCCTATGTTTAAGTGACAACTTTCACAGTAGAACTGAAATTCTACTTCCTCACAACTGTTTTTAAACACTCTGTTAAAAAGATACTTAGATCGAGGTACAACCTCTTGCCCAAACTATTTATTTATCAACTGCAGTAAATCATGTTAGTGGCAACCAGTTATTTTATGCTTTGCTGCATGGCTCATAATCATGAGCATTGCCTCAGCTTTTGTGGTAGTTCCTGTGGCAGTCAAAGCAGTGTCCATGTCAGGCTGTAGGTCAATCACTGACAGGGGATCAGGAGTGTTCTGATTCAGCTGCCTGTCCTATGATCTATCTCAGACTCTGACACTGTTCCACTGCATGCCTTTAAAAAAGTAACATCTCTGTTTAAGGTATAGTTGTGTGTAGGTCTGCTCAAACACATATTCACGTAGGTTCATAGTTATTAAAAAAAATGTACAGACCCTCCAAAATGAATAATTAATCAAATACTTTGTTCAATTTATAATTCAAAACTTAAAGAAGTGTGTACCTGAGAGAGAGAGAGAAAAAAAAAAACAATTATCAGAACAAGCTAAACTAGTTCTCACATGTGTTTCTGAAGGTCTACTTGAGTCTGGTGCAACGTCTACCTCACTACTGTCCTCATCTATCATCGGTTCAGCTGTTTTGCTTTGACCATTCTGACAATAATGTTACAGTTATATTACAATTATGACATCTATGTTACAATTACATTACAATCATGGCATATATGTTACAATTATGGGTAACACTTTAGAATACTGTATCTTACTTACTGCATAACTAATAAGGAATTATTGAGGAACTAGGCTAATAGATAATTATTTATTAACACTTAAGTCACTACTGTTAACTACTAAGGAAGATGTGTTAACTAATTAGTATGTAATAGAATTGTATGATTGTGTTAAGTTTCAGTTAGTTAATCAATAACTAATGAATTATGTCATAACTCTTGAAGAACTATTATTAATTATCTATTAATTAATGTGCAAGAAAAATAACTAAGAAGTAACTACTAATGAACAGTCATATACAGTGGTTACTACAATAAACCGTTTTATTTTAGCAGTGGAGTGGTGGATGAAGTACACAAATCAAGTACTTGAGTAAAAGTACAGATAACCCAATAAAATATTACTCCAGTAAAATGATAAACTATTGGCCTATTCATTTTCAAAATTACCTTAGTAAATGTACAAAGGTAATTACTTGAAAAGTAAAAAGCACTGATCAATGTTTTTTATTTTATTTTCTAGCCAGTTTTAGTCATTCTTCAGCACTAATAAGAAAGATAAGTGCAGACATTTACTAGGCTATATATTGATCTGCAAATAAGCAAACTTTTTATTTAATTAGCAAAATGTATCATAATGTATGATAACTTATCTATTTTACAAAGGTTTAGATAATACCGTTAATAATGTGTTTTTTACAGTAAGTTTGATTTGAGTCAGAAGTATGTGGTAATTCTGTATTAATTACTAATGAGTTCCCTATATTGTCATTTTAGAATACTGTTCCAGGTTCCAAGTAATTCCTGAAGAATTATCTAATAATTATTTGTTAATTACCAATTAATTTCCTTATATGTTTACTTTAGAATACTGTTTCAGGTTATAAGTAGCCTAATTCCTGGATAATTATTTGATAATTATTTATTAATTACTAATTAGTTACCTATATTCTCACTTTAGAATACTGTTCCAGGTTCTAAGTAATTCCTGAAGAATTATCTAATAATTATTTGTTAATTACCAATTAATTTCCTTATATGTTCACTTTAGAATACTGTTTCAGGTTATAAGTAGCCTAATTCCTGCAGAATTATTTGATCATTATTTATGAATTACTAATAAGTTCCCTATATTTTCAGTTTCCCTCAGTCATTTCCTCAAACATGAATTTACTCAATGGCATTCTATGCTGAGGAAAACAGACACACACACAGTACTGTATATAAAATATAAAAACTAATCTGAGGTTAGTTTTGTATGACTGTTCATTAGTAGTTACTTCTTAGTTATTTTTCTTGAATCTTAATTAGTAGATAATTAGTAGTAGTTCTTCAAGAGTTATGACAGAATTCATTATTTATTGATTAACTAACTGTTACTTAACACAATCATACAAATATATTACATACTGATTAGTTAACACATCTTCCTTAGTAGTTAACAGTAGTGAAGAAGTAGTTAATGAATAATTACCTATTAGTTCTTCAATAATTACTTATTAGTTATGCAGTAAGATACAGTTTTCTAAAATGTTACCCAATTATGTTACAATCATTACAATTATGTTACAATCATGGCATCTTTACAGAGACTGTGAGACTCAGTTTCACTACATGCCTTATAAATAGCAATATTGACATGAACATTATAGCTGTGATCTAGCTTATTGACAAATGTGCTTTGTACCCATATGGAAAAAGTTTGCTAAAAACACCTGTGATTCTTATATGTTCCAACAGAATATTGTAAGGGACATATATGCTGCAAAAACCACATATATAAATTGCATAATATTAATGTATTTTTAATCATGTATGTCATATATGTCCTACATACAGCTAAAGCCATGTAGATTTTCATGATGTAAAAACATAGGAAAATAATGCTAATTTAATATGAATGTCCAGCATGGATGTGTATAAAACACAGTGCAGTTTATCAATCAGTGTAAGGCTGTACTTCACTCATGCTTGCTCTTATCTTGTCCTGAGTCGAGCCCTATGCCTGTAGTCAATCATACTGTATAATCAGCCTTAGATGAAACACAACATTTAAACTACACACACAAACACACATTTTAATTACAAAATTATTTATTAGAGTATATTCTAAAAGATACATTTGTACAATAGTTTTCATTTTAAATCCTGCATCACCAGATTTCATTTTCATTTGTGACAATTTCTCTAAACTTTATCACAGTACAACTATGGCATACAACAGCTCTATTCTTAACCTATAAACTTTCCTAAATGTCGAAGTGATTCTTATGCGTATCACTCTAAAAAATAATTCAGTGGCTTAGTAAATATCACAGTAATAATTTACTTTATTAACTTAATAAAATGAATATCATTTACTTAGTTTGAGTTGAACATACCGAAATAATTGACTAAAACTCCAACAAATAATTTTGTCTGAAATTTACAGTTTGAAGTTTTTCACTAAAATAATGTAGTATTTGACTAAGCAATTATTTATTTAAAATACGCTTAAGAGCTAAGAAATGATGGAAATTTCACAAATATATTAGCTCTAATATATTTGTGAAATTTCAATCACATTATTTGGGAATGGATAATTAAACTGATCTGTTTCAAGAACCACAAATAGCCTATTACTTAAAATCAATATTATAAATTTTTAACACGCATAAAATTAAATCAATTAAAACAATGCACCCCTCCCCCACCCTCTGACGACACTCAGCGTTTGAGTGAGCGCGCGCTGTTTGAGCTCTCTCTCCACTCTTGTCTTCAGTCTCTCTCTAGTCTTCAGAGAGTTCTCCTCTTCTCTTCTCAGCGTTGCTGAACTGGTGCATTTCCTCTGTGAAATTCAGGTGTGTGTATGTTTTTATTTATCTGTATAATCATTAATGTGCTTTAACTCATTTTATTTAATGCGAAAGAACATACAGACGCAATGTTACTCACGAGTTAAACGAGTGTCGACTCGCGCCTGCCTTTTCCCGTGATTATAACGCCTTGCATAAAAAACACACGACTATATTCCTAAAGATAATGAATATAACTAATTAGGATGATAAAATGTCCTCAGAACTGTGCACTGTTTGTTTATTGGCAGGTTATGGCGTCAGTCGCGTCGCAGCATCTTTTGGCTGTGAGTGACGCAGGACGGCGGTGTAAAGTTAGAGGTTCCCCCGCAGAGGCGAGTCCGTCTCCGGCACGGCAACCAGCACTGATCCGGTGGATACTGGATAACAGACCGGTTGATTACACTTGAATTACTTTAATGTTTAGGCCTAAATGTTTGATTTTTACTTCGAAAATGTTTGTTACATGAGTTTAAATGTAGGCAATATTGTATACCTGTTAAAAATAGTATAAAATGCTGTATTGCTGTAGGCTACGCATCGACAATAAAGGCCAATGTCATGTAGTTATACCGGTGGTTGTATGCAATATTTTTACAAAGGTTTAGAGGAAATAAAAAAGTTAATATAACTGGCATATTATAAACACAGTTAATAGTACTCATAAATATTTGTTTCTAAATATGTTATTTTTACTCAATTTTATTTGTTAATGTTCCAAATGCAGTTACTCGGATCCATTTAATTTGTTTTACTTCTATTTACTCAGTTAATACAGTGTATGTAATGGATTTCACTGCTTAATCTAGGCTAATCAGTATTCTAAGTGTAAAAATGTTTCACCAAAAAAATTAGTATTAAAAGTTTTTAGAGTGCATCACCACCAGAGTTCATGTCACATATACAAAAACATATTCCAGCCAATTTTCAACATTTTAATCACTGTTCTAGAAACATGTTTGACTCAACTTTGTTCATTTGCAATAATATGTTATGATTTGTTCACAAACAACAGACCCAGACAGTTCACAATTAATGTAAATACACAGTGTTACAATGCCATTGCTTTTCAACTGCTATTCAAATCCTTTAGGAAAATTAACAGTCTTCATAAAGGTCAGTGATACTCTGACAGTAATCCTCGAACTGTACAATTTAAAAATTTTGCCAACTGCATATAAGTGAATCAGATGTTGGTCATCAAAACATGAAATCTGTATGAAACACATAAACAAATGACACAAAATGTGTATAAATTTTATATGACTTTAATTTGACTAGCATATGATTCAATATAAGAACTTTAAATGATTTATATATGAATTTTATATTAGTTTTATATATTTCTACTAATACCATACACATTTGCATACTTTTGTCATGTAAAACTCATATAAGTCTTTAAACAGTAGTCATATATAACGCAAAAATCCCCTACAAGTTGTATGTGTGCTATTTAGTATGAAAGTGGCCATAATCGGCCTGATTTTGTATAGGACATGTATGGGCCTTACATGAAACACAGAAGGTAATTCTGGCTGATTTAAGTAAGGAAGATATATGGTTGCTGTATATGAACCATGCAGGTTTTTTTCATATGGGTAGGTTTATAGCTATTTCCGTAACACTTTACAATATGGTTTCATTAGTTAACATTAACTACTTTAGTTAACCTGAACTAAGAATGAACAATACTTCTACAGCATTTATTTATCTTATTTAATGTAAATGCAAATTAATTACTTAAAAAACATACAATGTGATTTTCTGGATTTTTCTTTTAGATTCCGTCTCTCACAGTTGAAGTGTACCTATGATAAAAATTACAGACTTCTACATGCTTTGTAAGTGGGAAAACCTGCAAAATCGGCAGTGTATCAAATACTTGTTCTCCCCACTGTATGTTCACATGTATATTATCCTATAACTCGAGTTCTGAAACATATGAATGTTCTGAGGCAGCAGCTGTTTATATATTCATGTATAATGATTGACAGCAGGGATGGATTACTGACTGGGCCTATGGGGCCAAGGCACTTAAACAAGGCACTTGGACTATGAGGGCTCTCTGGAACTTACTGTTGGGCCCTATGTGAATATGAAGGCCCTGTGGAGTTACAAATTTAAGAATCTGTATACGATCTGCTGATCTTATGTCCTTACATAACATAACATAACATAACATAAAATAACATAACATAACATAACATGAAAAACTAAGGTAGAGCACATTGAATTTAGCCTTTAAGGTTATGATGATGATATCAGCTGTAATCAAAGTTTCCAGCAAGAGATTTCTGTCAGTCCTGTTCTCTCTATTGTAAGTTAAATGAGTCATATTACTGAGACTCTCACCCTCTGTCTTTAATAGATCTTGGAGCCCCTGTCCCAGTCTGTGAATAGTTATGCTGATTGGAATAGGATTGGTAACACTCTAAACTCTAGTAGGCCTACGGGTTCCTAAACCTACTTAATTTGCATGCTTTGTGTAAGGTCATCACCCTGGTGCTTTGTCTCCATTTCTAAATGTATATAAACTACAATGTACACTGCCTTAGTAAGACTTGATGACTGCAGCTACGACAGCTCGTGTTCTCAGTAAAGAATCCTGCTGAAGATACAACCAAGTCTCCAATTTTTTAACATTGCCAAATTTTTTATTTGCCTCATTTGCATATTTTTTTGTTGCCTAATTATAAATGATCCAACAAAATGGGCCTAGAGAGAGCTATTATTTAACTGTAAAAAGTAAAAGCGTACACCCTTCACTCTACAGTTGTTTGAACGACTGTAAAAGATGCACCTTTAAATAAAAAAGGCAATTAAGCAGAGTGTATATTGGAAATTACAGCTTTTTACTGGTCAAACCAAATTTTAGTAGCCACAGCACTGGAAATGACTGGTCCAATCAGATTGTAATGCCTATCACAACTAGACTAGTGATGTCAAAACAATCCAGGGGATTTTGTAAGACTTTGAGGGGTGTACCTCAGTTCTTCTAGATTTGGGGGCAAGATATTTTCTACATTTTAATGCATTAATCTGAACTTTGAGAGTTCAGAAATATAAGAGCTCAAACCCATGTTCAGCAGGCAGCCTATGAATATAAATCAAACTTGCCTACAAAAGTGTAGGCTATTGTTATTCTCAAACCATTTGCTGACTATCAGGTTTGGATAAATATCAGGTACCGTGTATAGCTACATGTTAATTTTTCTCAAGGAAAAATCTCTCACTAATGCTATAAACATACAAGGAGTTGATATTATTATTAAAGGTTGAAATTAACACTACAATATAACATGGTTTTTATAATAATAACGTTTTAATATTTTTAATGAAATTAGTAAAATTATGATATGTAATATAGTGCATATATTTAGCAAAAATACTCCTTTCTATAGGCCAAGTTAATTTTTCTAGCTATATGCTGTGGTCATGGCTTTTCTGAGGTAAATGTTACGTTATGTGACATATTATTCTCCAGTGGTTTTATTGACCTATTTGCATGGTTGAAGCACTGATTGAGTGATTACATGAGACATGATACATTTCAGCAATTTGTAGATCATTCGAATTTATTTACTAACTAAAGAAGAGCTTTAGATCAGTTCACGTGCCGCTTGAACCGAGGTGCTACAGTGATCTGTCATGTCATTTTAAAGAGTGCCAAAACGGTAAAATTGACATAATTTGAAAGCTGAGGCTATGTTTCATATCAAAAGCAGGGGCGTTTCTAGGTTTTAAAAACATCAGGGGCTGAGCCCAAAACGTCAGGGTCTGGGGTTATAAGATAACATGATTCGATACAGAGAATAATATTGTAGGCCTATATGCAGGGGGCAGACTGGGTCAAAAATTCAGCCCTGGCACTGCAGCCACACCAGCCCACATTACCACACACACACGCGCATTCAAATGTGAGGTATGGGGGGGTTCTAAAATTTGGATTTCTCGGACCTCCATATGTGCATTTTAAGGTGTTTGAAGGCCAAACAAATCGGATAACAATAGCTTTAAAAGCATGTCAGTGGGCAGTAGCATAAATTATTTTTCAAGCAGATAACAGATTCGTAACCATGAGAATGAGGATAAATGTTGTAATGAATGATCCACAGTACAAAATGGAAATGCACAATGTTTCTGCTTATTGTTGACAATACACAATCACATATTCCAACAGGAATGGCCTTAAATGAGAAATATTTCAAGGATTATTTTGCATAGATGTTATATTTCAATCAAACACAAGTGCAATATTTTTGTGTCCAGAGGCAAATGAGCAATTTATATATTAGCATTAAAGATTGGTTTCAGCAACTTTTTTCTTTTTAAAAGTTAGAAGTTAGAAAAAGTTGGTTTTCTTCTTTGATTAGTGCCAAAAACATTTACTCAAGAAAGAAAAAAGTTGCTGAAACCAACTTTGTGGGCAGGTGTGGCTACAGAGTTAATCATGTTATCTTCTAACCCCAGCCCCTGACGTTTCAGGCTCAGCCCCTGATGCTTTTAAAACCTAGAAACACCCCTGCATATAGCCTGAAAACATCTCATCTGACAGAGGACTGTGCGGCGGTGCTGACTCTGTTATTTTTGTAATTTTTTAATTGCTGTGAGATTGTTTGCTGTTGCGCGCAAATCCTGGAGATATTCTAGGATAGGCTGAAATCACTCACGTGGTGCGTCTCTGTGAGAGAGATTTCAACAATCACTAGTCAGAGACAGCAGCAAAGCCAAAGCACAATGAAATAATGCAACTTATGATTTCGGGGGTTTACATAGGCTATTGTCCGGTTTCATATTTGTCAGTCAACTTTTCAAAATACATTCGGGGCCACACAAAATCGACTGACGCCGCGTCTGATCAAAAGTAACCTGCCTTGTCTTGTCTATTATAAAATTATTACATGGCTTGGTTGAATTCTAATGTAGAATGTGGTCGGTTATTTCTTGATATCAGACCGCTGCTAAGTATAACACACCGTTGCCATGAAAAACAGAGCGTTGCTATGGACGCAGGATTCTAACCGTAGAGATGGACTATTTTCTTTAGCGGAAGCAATACAATCGTTTTTAAATCAATAAACTCTTTTTAAATCAATATTTTGTGTCAAATTATTGATTTATTTGGTAGGTAGCCAAGTAATAAGCGGGATAATGTAGAGCAAGACGGTTGTTATAGCGAATACAACCCCTTCAGGCTGATTCAGTTGTATTCGCTATAACAATCGCCTCGCTCTTCATTATCCCTTACTTACATATTGTAAACATGAATTTAAACATACTTTCATTATTGTATGACTTGTTTAATGGTTACTTAAAGGGCACCTATTATGCAAAATTCACTTTTACATGGTGTTTGAACATAAATGTGTGTTGGCATTGTGTGAGCAAAACCACCCTAGAATGATAAAAATCCACCCAGTAGTTTTTTTTACTATCTCAATAAATCATAAGCACTGTCTCAGAACACCCTGTTCTAGATTTTCCTCATTGTGACGTAGAAATGAGCTAAGCCCCACCGACGTGATTTGATTGACATCTGGTTTTGGCATAGACCCCGCCCTCGGTGATCTGCATCCTCCATTGTTTCAACGACAGCCGGTAATGTCTCCTAAGAAGTGTGTTGTGGGATGTAAGAATGGACATACTAGTCTTCACTGACATCAGAGCCACTGAAAACGCAGCGGATGGATTTTATTTATGAAGAAAAGGCACCACTTAAACTTCCTACATACGAGATTCATTTTCTGACTGACTGTTTAGTGAACGAGGGTCAAAGTTAATCCTAGAGTGTGGATCGTTGCCTACAGTTCGCGATCCAATGTCACCTCCAGAAAAAGTAAGTGTATTTTATGATTTTTGAGCAAATAGTCATTTCAATTGATGTCAGCAAGTTCAACAACAAATGCGTCTAAAGCTATTTATTGTCGTCGTCATAGGATGTCTCAACAAACAACGTCAGACAGTTTTATGTCACATAGGCATTTTTTTTCAGCATTTACAAATGTAAATAAATTAAGGTCTGCTCTATCTCCATAGACAGTAGGCTATATAAACATCTATCTCCCTCCCCTTAAGAAATAAATAAAAAAATTCGTTTGTACTTCACAGTAGTGTGTGTGTGTGTGTGTAGTTTCAAAAAATTGCGCGAACGTTATCACAGTTCGTGTGTGTGTGTGTGTGTGTGTGTGTGTGTTGCACATACATAATGGCAAAAGGGGCGCGATTAAAACTTTGTAAGTACAGAAATGTATCAAATAACCATTCCGATACGTTTAGTCCATTCTCATTCGTGTTTATTCTGTGCCGGGCCGGAGTCTCTTCATCATCTAGGTCCAGCAGCAGGGCGGGGATATGCAGCTCATTTACATTTAAAGTGGTACACACAAAACAGCTCTTTTTAAAACAGGCCCCAAAAATGACATTTTCAAATGGTTATAATAAATTAACTGTGGCGTATTTTGTGCTGAAACTTCACAAATGCATTCTGGGGACACCCAAGACCAATATTACATCTGTAGTATAATACAGTAGGTGGCATAATACTGTAGGTGCCCTTTAAGTACTGAATTTATAATATTGTTGTAACCTGGCCCTTTAAGTCCCTTAACTGCCTACTGTGTTCTTGTAGCTCATTGGATGTTCAGATACGCAGTCCTAAGTATAGAGCATGAAGTTACGTGGGTAACGTTAGTTGTTGTTATCGCTCGCATGCTCATCGCACATCGGAAAAACTGCCGTCCAGTGCCGGAGCAAGAGCGCTTATCAGCTACAGCAACCTGATAAGTCTGTGTTCATGAATGTAACACTGTTGGTGAGTGTGCTGTAACTTACGTCTGTGTCCGAAGAACTTGAAGTAAAACTTTTACTTCAAGTAGAACTGGCTTATTCCACCTGCGTTTCCATGTGCATTAATAATACCAACGGCATCACAACTGGTGTCAGAAGTGGGACGTGTTTGAAACTCCGTGAATTAACCCAGAAGAATATCGGATATTGATTAAAAAGTGGATGCTGCAGTGGCATGCTAATTTGTTAGCTCTTCACTTGAGGCCGGAGGCGCGTTGGCTGACGTCATCGCACCCGATGAGAACCGTGTTGACTCAACTACACTGAATTGCCAGAGACATTAAGAAAATCAAATGTTCCTGGAGGACATTTGCAAGGATAATTCACTGAAATAAAAACTAAGACAAAACTATAGATAAAAAGCCCTTCATCATTCTTCAAGACCTGGCAGTTCACTTGAGGCCGGAAGCGCGAGTTTGCTGACATCCTCGCACCCGATGAGAACTGTGTTGACTCAACCACA
The DNA here is from genome assembly GCF_949319135.1 of Squalius cephalus. Classification (NCBI taxonomy): domain Eukaryota; kingdom Metazoa; phylum Chordata; class Actinopteri; order Cypriniformes; family Leuciscidae; genus Squalius; species Squalius cephalus. The sequence continues at coordinate 4,140,732 of NC_137135.1, read as the reverse complement.
CTGTGAACTGTCAGAGACATAAGGAAAATCAAACGCTCCTGGAAGATTTCTGTGAAAATAATTGACTGTTGTGAAAAAAAACAAAAAAAACAAAACAAGATAAGATAAGAAAAAAAGGGGGAAAAAAGAGAAAGATTAAATAAAAAAAATTAAGATAAGAAAAAAAAGAAAGATTAAAAAAAGAGAAAGATGAAAAAAAGAAAGAAAGAAAAAATTATATATATATATAAAAAAATAGAATGAAACAGAGATAGTAAACACAGAAATATTAAAACATGTCCCAGGAAGATTTATATCAAGGAGAAATGGCAGCAGCAGCCCCTGATCAAGACCAACCTCCAGACTGGTTGAAGGCAGTGCTCGAAAATCAGAGCAAGAATAATGAGCAACTGCGAACAATGATGACTCCAATATTGCACCATATTGCAAGTAGTACCCAAGCACCGCAAACATCCATGTCCACTGCACCTAGGTGGGACACCCGTGAGAGTTTGCAGCCCACTGTCAGAGATAGACGGACGCCTTACTGTGATTCAGGGTGGATTATTTACATGAATGCCTAAGCAGGGCAGCAATTAAGTACGTCTGTTCACTTCCTGAGCATATTCGAGAGGACTACACTCTCCTGAAAGAGCAGTTAACTCAACGTTTTGGTCAACGAGACCCCCCCAACCACAATTAGAAGGAAGCTTGGAGAACTCCGCCAGTTCAAAGAGTCTGCAGCAGAGTTCGCAGAAGAGGTACAACGCTTAGTCACCTTAGCCTACCCTGGTGTGGACCTCGATCTTCAAGACCAACTTGCCACAGATTTCTTCCTCAAGGGGCTTCGTAACCAAAAGGTGGCTTATGAAGTAATGAACAGAGATCCGCATTCATTAGTGGAGGCTCAAAGACTTGTAGAGGCCCACGAACACAATTATCGAGCCACTGTGGGGCTGTAAAGAGTTGATGTAAAGAGCAGAGCCAGGCGGATTTCATGGGCAGATGATGATGACGTGTCCATTGAAACTCCAGCAGCCTCACACAGGGTGCATAGTCCAAGCTATGTCACTGCAGACCAGCTAGCCCTTCTCTCACAGAAAACTGCATCCCTAACAGAGACAGTAGAGAGAATTAGTAAGAACTATGTGACTGCTGACCAGTTTCACCTCCTGATGAAAAAGATGGAGCAGCTGCAATCGAAACTAGACAACCCTGTGGCTAAGGAGCAGTGTTGGGAACGTTACTTTAAAAAAGTAATTAGTTATAGTTACTCACTACTTGTTCCAAAAAGTAACTGAGTTAGTAACTGAATTACTCAATGATAAAAGTAACTCGTTACCAGGGAAAGTAACTATTTGCGTTACTGTGAAAAAAAATTGCTATATGTCAAAGAATTTGGATTTTTTGAGCAGTTTTTTACAAGTCAGTTGAAATGAATAGAACAGACAGGTGTTTGTACATAACTTTCGATATTTATTGCACGTCGACAGACAGCAAGGTTTATCCTGCACTTCAAGCATTATCTTTGTAAGAAAAGTAAACAGTTACACCATATAAAGTGCATTTAACTCTGCAAATTAAAACAACCTCTCACAACTTTTTATTAAAAGGTTTATTAATAAAGTAAAGGCATTGAACCAGTTTATTTGTAGTGCACTGACTGTGCACATTATATAACATTATAGGCTATATGTTTTATATAATTAGTTTATTAATTAAATTAATAAAAAGACCAAAAATATATGTTTGGTTGCCTAATTATTACTATATTTGTTTTCCTTAAAATTGTAATTAGCAGTAACTTAAACACTTTGCAGTTTGAATGTTGTGTATAAACAAAATTACGGATTATGTTTTTATGTTTCCACTGTTCGATCGCGTCCGCGCCTCACACACGCACACACACATACACGCACACAAATGTAAACACTTTGCGACTTTTCGATCGCGCCCGCGCCCCTCTCTCTCTCTCTCACACACACACACACACACACACGCACAAATGTAAACACTTTGCAACTTTTCGATCGCGCCTGCGCCTCTCTCTCTCTCTCTCTCTCTCACTCTTTCGGTTCAATACGAATAGCTGCTACATGTACCGTTCCACCCCCTAGTTCTTGCCTTTGACCTCAATGAATTTGAAGAAGTGCTTATATCTCCACCTTGAAAATGCCAATTTTTCATCGGATTGATCCTGACTCGCCATCTCTGCTGCTTCTTCGAATCTCTGTTTAGCTGGTGTGTGTGTGTGTGTGTGTCGCGTGTGTGCTGGCATGTGTGTAAAAACACTGGCTCTGATTGGCTACCATGAAACACATGACTCTGCCTTAGCCAATCATAATCGCTTATCTTGTTATTAACCCACCTCCTCACTCGCTGTGTGAGCCAGGGGTGCGTTCGGATTACACAGTTTATTCAATCAATGCATAGTAACGCACCGCATTTAACGTCCAGTAATGTTAACGGCGTTGTAACGACGGGAAAAGTAATTAGTTAGATTACCCCGTTACTGAAAAAATAACGTCGTTACCTAACGCCATTCTTTTAAACGGCGTTATTCCAAACACTGCTAAGGAGTCAAGAAAGCTGGAGGAAGCAAATCAGGAAAGTAGGCGAGGGCGGTCTCCAACACAAAGAGGTGCAGCACAAACCAGATCCTACTCCCCAAGTCCCAGCCGTGTTGGAACAGGTTTGTGTTATCACTGTGGTGAAGAAGGACATTTTCGCAGAGAGTGCGTGAGGCTGGCAACTCCGCCACCCAACTCTGGTCAGAGTAGTAAGGATCAAAACCGCAGTACTGCTTCAAGAGACTCGGTAAGCTGGAGAAGTCAGTCCCTCACACCCCAGGTAGGATGCGCTACAAGTAGAGGCCCAAGCTTGCTCATTGATGCAACTGTGAACAGCATTCCAGTGAAAGCCGTAGTAGACACAGGAGCTGAAGCGACAGTCATCTCAGAAACCTTGTATCAGCATTTTCCCTCAAATAAGCAGACGGTTTTTACACGGACATGCCTCCATAATGCAGAATCAGGGAAAGACATGAGCGCCAAAGGTGGACTAAAAGTTAAATTCCAAATTGGTACCTGGAGTGCAGAATGGGAAGTTTTTGTGGCTCCAAAACGTGACTCTGTTCTTCTGGGCCTCGATCTTCTGCAAGCTGCAAATGTAACAATCCACACTAGCGGCAGAGTATTAATTGAGGACGAGCTGGTTCCTGCTAGGATCGTTGGCGGTGATGGAACAGACTATCACGTTGCACGAGTGGTCCTGGAGGCAGACACAATGTTACCTGCAGAAAGTGAATGTCTTGTCTGGGGAGAAGTTGACAATCCAAAACCTGGTGTCTGTGCTGTTTTGGAACCTTACCTGATCACGGAAACTGTGGCTTCTGGAAGTGTTGTCACAACCATGGAGCAACGGGTGATTGTCAGGCTCTGCAATCTTTCCAGCCACAAAACTACCTTACTAAAAGGAGCCTGCCTTGGTCTCTTAGTTGAAATGTATTCAGATGAGAGCTTATCTAATTACACGCAGCAGGAAGAGGATTGTAGTCTTCAAGAGCAGAGTGATGACACAGTTTATTCAGAACTGAGAAGACTGACAACTGCCACTGACTTACCCGAGCACCTCCAAGCCCTTTATGCTGCTTCAAGCGTGGCATTAAGTGAGGAACAGCAACAACGACTTGTTAAGCTCCTGCATTCGTACAGGTTTCTCTTTGCCATGTCAGATGATGACCTTGGATTCTTAACAGCTGTCACTCATAAGATAAACACTGGAGCGGCTAGGCCAGTGCGCCAGCCTGTAAGACGGACTCCCCTAGGGTTTCAAGGGGAAGAGGAGAGGCATCTCAAAGCTATGCTGGAAGCAGGAGTCGTTACACCTTCCTCCTCGGAGTGGGCATCACCTGTGGTGCTAGTCCGTAAAAAGGATGGTGGTGTCCACTGGTGTGTCGACTATCGGTGCCTAAACAGCCTGACAATCAAGGATGCTTATCTTCTCCCCAAGATTGAGGAATGTCTTGATGTTCTTGGTGGCGCTTGTGTTTTCTCTACCCTAGACCTCCAGTCTGGGTACTGGCTAGTGTTGTTTTTGGCGGCCTGTTTTAATTTTAGTTTTAGTCTAGTCTTTGTGTCAGGCTGTCATTTTAGTTTTTATTCGTTTTAGTCACATTCATACTCTTTTTAGTCTAGTCAAGTTTTAGTCGACGAAAACTGATGACATTTTAGTCTAGTTTTAGTCAACGAAAACTGATGACATTTTAGTCTAGTTTTAGTCAATGAAAATTGTATTTTAGTCTATTTTTAGTAATGGGATTTTATTTAACCCAGTCAATATAGAATTTCAAACAAGGCTATCTTATTATAGGCTATTTAGTAGGCCTATATTTAGGGCTGTGACGGTGGTTTTTACCACCGCGGTAATGGACCAACTACCGGCGGTGGTTGGGGGGTTATTTAAAAAAAAAAAAAAAAAAAAAAAAAAACTCGTTTTATATTTCCACAAAGACGCGTGAAATACACTCTGCGCTTTGAGAGGGATGCGGGACACGAGCAGGAAAACACGAATATATCAATCTCTTTATGATATCTTCGTGTTTTCTACTTGATGTAAATTGGTCTGAAGAGCGAATTTTATCCTCCACAAGGGCGAGATGTTTAGGCTGTGTTTGAGATTGCGCTGCCAGAGAAAGTGAAACTAAAAATCACTCGCGCGTGTAAAACGCGCTTTACAACTAAACTCGCGCCCTAGTCTAATATAACAAGCACAAACTGTGTTAAAAAGAATTTGACATGCAAGTACAAATGTAGGCTATCTGTCCTACAGCGTTTTTCTACTTTACCACAGTAAAGAATACGAATATAATAGGCCTAATTAAAAGCGAACCAAGAAACGTTTATAATAGCCTACCTTTAGAAAATGGGTGAGACGTGACGTGAGTGAAGATTTGGGAAAAGAAACAAGAGATTCCATGCAGGGATGAGTCACGATTTTTGGATATTCGATTAGTTAATTTAATTATAGAATATCAAATAGGTTGTGCGATTATTCTCTAAAATAAAATCTCCATGTTCTGGCGCTGATGCGGTGACGCGTTCATGTAACCAGAGACGCTGCCAATAACATACAGCTGTCACAAAGAACCGGCAAAAGTAATGATTATGAATGTGTCAAATATATCAATGAGACATTTTAACAGAATAACTAATGGAGTAGCCTAATATATTGTTAAATTCGCTGATAATCGGGTGACCAGATCGCAATCCAGAATTTAAGCCGACAAAGCTATGGGTTCACGCACAACTCTCTCTCATTCGTCGTGACGTTATAACATTTCGTCTCGTCTCGTTTTGGTCAACGAAAATGAAGAGACATTTTAGCATAGTTTTTATTTTTTAAACCACATTTAGTCTCGTTTTTATTCGTCAACGATATTGCATTATACATGTATTTTAGTCATCGTCACATGACCATGCATTTACGTCTAGTCTCGTCTCGTTTTCGTCAGGTGATAACGGTTCGTTGACGACAATATTTCGTCATAATTTTCGTTGACGAAAGCAACACTAGTACTGGCAAATTGTAGTAGATGAAATGGACAGAGCAAAGACGGCCTTCATCACTCGCTATGGCCTTTATGAATACAATCGTATGCCCTTCGGATTGTGCAATGCTCCAAGCACTTTCCAAAGGGCAATGGAGCTTGTTCTTCGAGGACTTCAGTGGGAAACCCTTCTTATCTACTTGGATGACATTATAATCCTGGGTAAAGGGGTAGACGAGAGCCTTGATCATCTCGAAGTCATATTCCAACGCCTCGACAGTTACGGGTTGAAGCTGAAGCCATCAAAGTGTCATCTACTCAAAGATGAAGTCCTTATTCTGGGCCATGTGGTCAGTGGTGAGGGTATACGCCCCAATCCAGCTTTGATTAAGGATGTGGAAGCTTGGAAAACCCCCACAAGTGTGCATGAGCTAAAGGCCTTCCTTGGACTGTGTAACTACTATAGGAAGTTTGTTCCGGCATTCTCTGAGTTGGCCAGCCCTCTGAATGAACTCCTTCGAAAAGAAGTAACATTCCTGTGGACTGAGGAGCACCAAAATGCCTTCACACAGCTCAAGGAAAAGTTAACTTCTGTACCGATACTTGGGTATCCTTCTGCGGAAGGCAAATATATCCTGGACACAGATGCATCAAATCACAGTATCGGAGCAGTGTTATCACAACTCCAGTGGGGAGAGGAGAGAGTTATCACCTACGCCTGTAACCACCTTACTCTAGCTCAGAGGAGATACTGTGTAACAAGAAGAGAGTTGCTAGCTATTGTTTGCTACACCCGCCAATTTCGACACTACCTGCTTGGCAAGAAGTTCCTTTTGCGCACTGATCACAACAGTCTGACCTGGTTGTTCTGTTTCAAACACCCTGAAGGACAGCTTGCTCGATGGCTGGAAGAGCTGAGCCAGTATGATTTTGACATTGAGCACAGGGCTGGAAAACACCGTTCAAATGCTGATGCAATGTCAAGACGTGAGGGCGAGATCCACAATATGTGTAACTGTTATCAGGCGGGGAAGGATGTTACAGATTTGCCATGTGGAGGTTGCCAACACTGCCAAAGACTTCATGACCGTTGGGAGAGGTTTGAAGAAGACGTTGATGACGTTGTGCCACTAGCAGTAAGGCGCATTGAGTGTGAAAGAGAGGAAAACAATGATATTTGCACAGGTGAAGAGAACAGGCCAGCTTCAGAGTTGCTTGGAGCCCCACATGTTAACTGGTTAGAAACCATTACCAAACAACAGCTGGCTCAAGAACAAAAAGCTGATCCTGATCTTTCAATCTTGCATGAGTGGAAAGAGAGTGAAACCCTTCCCACAAAAAAGCAGGTAGCATTGAAAAGTCCAGCAGTAAGGAAATACTGGCTGTGTTGGCCTTAAGTCCAATCACATCAAGGGGTTCTCTTCTATCGTTGGGAAAGGCCTGGAGGACTCAGCCCTTCCTTGCTGCTACTAGTACCAGCTTCAATGAAAACAGAAGTGTTGCAAGCCTGCCTGCCATAACCCGCCCCAGTCTGACCATTTGGGGGAAGGTAAGACGTTAGAGCGACTCCGTCAGAGTTTTCACTGGTATGGCATGGGTGGAGATGTACATTTGTACATACAACGGTGCCAACACTGCAATGCTTGCAAAGTAGCGGGACCTACTAAGAGAGCCAAGCTTCAAAATTATCAAGCAGGGGCCCCAATGGATCGGATCCATCTCGATATACTGGGTCCATTTCCTGTGTCCAGTTCTGGTAACAAGTATGTTCTCATCATCATTGATCAATTCACTCGATGGGTGGAAGCATTTCCGGTTCCAGACCAAGGGGCAGAAACTACATCTAGGACACTAGTTTACGAGTTCATTTCCAGGTTTGGTGCACCGCTTGAACTGCACACAGACCAGGGTCGCAACTTCGAAAGTTCACTATTCAAGAATGTTTGTAGTCTTTTGCAGATCACAAAAACAAGGACAACCCCTTACCACCCTGCCTCAAATGGGCACGTTGAACGGTTCAACCGTACACTCTTGCAGATTATTCGCTGCTATGTGAACCAGAATCAGAAAAACTGGGATGAGCATCTTCCCCTCCTTACATCAGCGTATCGTAGCTCCCAGCATGCAGTTACTGGATTCACACCAAATAGGCTCATGCTCGGAAGGGAAGTCTACCAACCTCAAGATCTGTGGTCTGGCATAGCAGAGCAGAGGTCAGATAGTTTGGGAGTTCCAGACTTCCTGTACAACTTGGAAAAAGGCTTAAGAGAAGCACACAACACTGCCAGAGAGCACCTTCGAACAGCTCAACAACATCAAAAGAAGACGTATGATCTCAGGGCTCAAGAGAGGATGTACAGTGCGTGCAGAATTATTAGGCACGTTGATTTTCTGATCATATTTTATTTCCAGGAACATTTTGCCAATTCCAAACCATATTAATCTTAATAACTACTATTAATTTTGTATTTAATCATTTATAAGTGACATATAATTGTTCATGAAGGCTGGAAATTAAACATGTCTTATTTTCAGGTGTGCAGAATTATTAGGCAAGTTTTCTATTACAGATAAAATAAGCCAAAAAAGAGATTAAACAAAGACTGAAAAGTCAAAAATTATTAAATGCCCATGAGAAGGATACAATACTAATGTAATACTAAAGATTGCAGTTAAGGCATGACCATTGGACAGTGAAATGCTCATTGGGTCAGCAGGGTCAGACAAAAACAGGTAGAGAAGAAAAGACACATATTAACTGCAAAATAATGAAGAATTATGGTGAAGAATTAAGTGTGAAACCATCAGGAACCCTTTAGTCTTCAGCACCACCATTTTCCAGAACTGCAACCTACCTGGAGTCTCCAGAAGAGCAAGGTGTCAGGGGCTCAGAGACTTGGGTTAGGTAAAGAATCCTAAAAAATGACCCCCTCTTAATAAGAATCACAATCTGAAATGTTGTGAAATACATGAAGACTGTTTTTTTTATAGGCTTTATAGACAGACAGATTGAGAGTGACTTTTGAAGGACCAGCACCATAGCCTCTTCTACCACTATTTGAAGAATTCATCTTCTAGAATACGTTTTAATAAGTTTTGGGAGTTCATTTTTAGTCCATCTCTGCAAAACGGACTTCAGGGTAGGCGATGGACTAAAAATAAACTCCCAAAACTTATTAAAACGTATTCTAGAAGATGAATTCTTCAAATAGTGGTAGAAGAGGCTATGGTGCTGGTCCTTCAAGAGTCACTCTCAATCTGTCTGTCTATAAAGCCTATAAAAAAAACAGTCTTCATGTATTTCACAACATTTCAGCTTGTGATTCTTATTAAGAGGGGGTCATTTTTTAGGATTCTTTACCTAACCCAAGTCTCTGACACCTTGCTCTTCTGGAGACTCCAGGTAGGTTGCAGTTCTGGAAAATGGTGGTGCTGAAGACTAAAGGGTTCCTGATGGTTTCACACTTAATTCTTCACCATAATTCTTCATTATTTTGCAGTTAATATGTGTCTTTTCTTCTCTACCTGTTTTTGTCTGACCCTGCTGACCCAATGAGCATTTCACTGTCCAATGGTCATGCCTTAACTGCAATCTTTAGTATTACATTAGTATTGTATCCTTCTCATGGGCATTTAATAATTTTTGACTTTTCAATCTTTGTTTAATCTCTTTTTTGGCTTATTTTATCTGTAATAGAAAACTTGCCTAATAATTCTGCACACCTGAAAATAAGACATTTTTAATTTCCAGCCTTCATGAACAATTATATGTCACTTATAAATGATTAAATACAAAATTAATAGTAGTTATTAAGATTAATATGGTTTGGAATTGGCAAAATGTTCCTGGAAATAAAATATGATCAGAAAATCAACGTGCCTAATAATTCTGCACGCACTGTATAGTGTGGGAGATCTTGTGTATATTAGGGACAGCACCAAAAAGAAGGGACAGAGTCCAAAACTCCAAGCACCTTGGAAAGGGCCCGTTGTGATATCTGCCTGTCATGGCCCTGTACTTTATGAGGTTCAGGGGTTACGACACAAGAGAATCATGCATCATGATCATCTCAAAACTTATGACTGTGAGGTGATTCCAGCATGGGTTAAGCGCCAAAGGAGTCAGATTCTGCAAAAGAGCAATGGCACCCCGGATAATCCTATCATTCAAGAACCTCAGCTTGAACCTGAACAGCTCGCAACCCAGGACAGTAGTGAAACAGATTCAGTATCGTCTGACTTGGAGCCCAAGAAAAGCCTGGACAAAGGAAGAAAACGTCAGCCAGCAGCTCGCCGAAGAAGAAGAAAAGAAAGAGAACTTGGGTTTATGTTAGACCGAGGACAAGAAGAAACAATCAAGAGGACAAACAAAGGAAGAGAAATTCGTAAGCCTGCAAGATACAATGATTAAGAGAGAAGAGAATGACTGTTCCAGACATCAGTTAAGTGCAAGCACTTATGGACTGTTATTTCAGAGTTAATGCCTTTGAGGACTTTTCCAGGCTAAAGGTACTTACTGTTCATTATTACATGTACAATTTTTTAGTTACTATTTTGGTTCCTGTTTTTGGGTTATTTGTACTGAAGGGACTCAGTACTGCTAAAAGAGGGGGGATAGTGTTGTAACCTGACCCTTTAAGTCCCTTAACTGCCTACTGTGTTCTTGTAGCTCATTGGATGTTCAGATACGCACTCCTAAGTATAGAGCATGAAGTTACGTGGGTAACGTTAGTTGTTGTTATCGCTCGCATGCTCATCGCACGTCGGAAAAACTGCTGTCCAGTGCCGGAGCAAGAGCGCTTATCAGCTACAGCAACCTACAGCAACCTATACAGACCGATAAGTCTGTGTTCATGAATGTAACACTGTTGGTGAGTGTGCTGTAACTTACGTCTGTGTCCGAAGAACTTGAAGTAAAACTTGTGAAAAGACTCTCCTTGTCGTGGCTTATTCCACCCGCGTTTCCATGTGCATTAATAATACCAACGGCACGACAACATTAATAATTACTTTGGGATTTAATTAATTTGAAATTTACAATACAATAATTTTTCTTTATCAACTATTACATGCACAGATAAAAAAATTTAGTACATATAAACCATCCTCACAGCAACACAAACACAATTATTACACAATAATTTATCCAACTGACTCTAATATGCAGAAGCAGAAAACAGGAAAAACAGTGAGTATTTGCATTATAGGTGTAACGTAAGGAGGCAAGATGTAGAGAACCCAAGTGCAACTTTAACACCAACGTGATCAAACATAAAACAAAGGCATGAAAACTCGAAACAAGAACAAACAGCAGTTACCCAAAACAATACTAAACAAAGACACAGGGCAAACATGAGGGCTTAAATACACAAGACTAATGACTAAACAAGGGACACTTGTGAACAATGAACCAATAACATCATGACACATCAGACAAGGGAACACATGGCAGGATCACATGACTTTGAACAGGGGATCACATGACAGACATGAAATGTGACTAAGACATGATCAAATCGTGACAATAGGCCAAACCTGAGAAAGCGGCACCATCTTGTTAAAAAAAAAAAAAAAAAAAAAAAATTATATATATATATATATATATATATATATATATATATATATATATATATATATATATATATATAGTACAGGCCAAAAGTTTGGACACATTACTATTTTCAATGTTTTTGAAAGAAGTTTCTTCTGCTCATCAAGCCTACATTTATTTGATCAAAAATACAGAAAAAAAAAATATTGTGATATATTATTACAATTTAAAATAATTGGATTTCAAATTATTATACTTTAAATTATCGTTTATTTCTGTGATGCAAAGCTGAATTTTCAGGATCATTACTCCAGTCTATCAAATGATCCTTTAGAAATCATTCTAATATGATGATTCATTATCAAAGTTGGAAACAGTTCTGCTGCTTAATATTTTTTCATAACCTGTGATACTTTTTTAGGATACTTTGATGAATAAAAAAAAAGAAAAAGAAAAAAGAAAAGAGAAAAAAAGAAGCAAATGTTTTCAAGATAGAAATCTTTTATAACAACAATATACACTACTGGTCAGTCATTTGGGGTCAGTAATTTTTTTCTTTATTTTTTTTTTTAAATAAATCAATAATTTTATTCAGCAAGGATGTGTTAAATTGATAAAAAGTGATAATAAAGAAGATTTATATTAAAAAAAAATTTTTATATTTTGAATAAATGCAGTTCTTTTTAAACTTTTATTCATCAAATATATTAGGCAGCAGAACTGTTTCCAACACTCATAATATATCAGAACATTAGAATGATTTCTAAAGGATCATGTGATAGACTGGATGTCACATGTGACACTGAAGACTGGAGTAATGATCCTGAAAATTCAGCTTTGCATCACCGAAATAAATGATAATTTAAAGTATAATAAATTGAAAACCAATTATTTTAAATTGTAATAATATATCACAATATTACATTTTTTTCTGTATTTTTTTGATAAAATAAATGCAGGCTTGATGAGCAGAAGAAACTTCTTTCAAAAACATTAAAAATAGTAATGTGTCCAAACTTTTGGCCTGTACTGTATATATATATATATATATATATATATATATATATATATATATATATTAAAAGAAAGGCCAACAGAACAAACGTCTATTAACAAAGACTGCATCATTTTATAGTTAAATGGCCCTGGCATAAAAACAAATTGGCAGTTTTAATGGGTTTCAATGTTTTTGTCCTTAAAGTCCTGAGTGTAAATATTTTGTGTACAATGTGGAAAGGAAAGAAAAAATTCAAATAAAAATACACACTTGTCCTTAAGGAAACACAAGGGTTAATTTGGTTCTAAACTTTACATGGAAGTGTGATTGATCAATGAGATCCTTTGATTACAGTGTTATTTTTGAAGCATAATTTACAAAACTATATTAATCTAAAAGCAGAATCAGATTTAACTGTGATTTTCTGCTGTAATAAACAGTTTAACTGGTAAGATCCTCAGAGCAGAAGTTGTGCAGTGATTATATAAGTATGGAAAGACAGTCTCTGTGAAGGATGTCCTGAATCTGCACAGACAGTCTTTAGTTACAGGCTCAGAGAATGACACTGTTCCTCTGTCATAGTCCAGCTGAACTCTCACACGCTGAAGCTTCTGCTTAACAGTTAAGACAGTGTTGCGTTGCTCTGGGGATTGTGAGCTGTATTCTCTGTTCCAGTACCACACACACCAGACATTAGAGTTAAAGAAATCCAGTCCCTTCCTTTGGTTTGATGCTGTTGTTATTCCAAGAACCCAGCTTGTATTGTCTCCAACCTCCACATCCCAGCAGTGTGTTCCTGAGTTAAAGCCCTCAGATCCCAGGACACATGGATAACTGTCAAACCTCTCTGGATTATCAGGAAGTGTTTTATCTCCATCACTGAACGACACACTGGTCAGATCAGCAGAGAGTGTGAGACGAGAATCTGCTGTGTTTGGATCCAAAGTCAACGGAGCTGCAAAGAGAATAACATCAGATTACAGGATGAAATATGATGTGTTAGAAATATAAATGTAAAACATTTTTCTTTTGTTGAAAGAGATCATAAGTCATGCTATCATAACAATGGTCTCTCAGTTACTGTCAGAATGGATTGAGGCTTCAGGTTTAATATCAGTATTCAACTAGATGTACCGCATGGCGGTACAAAATATGACCGCCGCTCAGGCCTGCACTGGCTTTCCACAAAAATAAATGACGTGGAGCAATTTGGCTGTATTGCATGTTTATGTATATACTAGGGGTGGAACGGTACACAGAAGTCACGGTTCGGTTCATACCTTGGTTCAGACATTACGGTTCGGTACGAGTTCGGTACAATGGAGGGAAAAGCAAAACAAAAATGCAGAAGGCAATTTCTTGTATTGTGCATGTCTCAGGCTGTACCACATAGTGTCATACAGTCTCTCCCCTGAGCTAGCTGCAACAGCCTGCCCTGAAGTGTGTAAAGTAAGATGTAAACAAAATAAGACAATCAGCTATAAAACTGAAAATAAAGCATCTCTTATCTAAGTGCAGACGCACAAGCGCAAGGGTGCGCATGGCAAAATGTCGTCATTGCAGTGTGGGCAGTCGCGTGCGTTGGGTGCGCAAGGCCACATTTCGTTGGGGCGGTGGCCCCCGGGGACCAAACGAAATTTTTCCGTAAAAGTCTAGTAGACCGGGGGGCGCTATAGAGCATCGTAGGAGGTAGACGTGTTTGCCATCTCCTCCACAGCCAAGTCGATAAAATCGTGATCTAAACGTCTCTAATCTACATTTAAATGGGTTAAAAGCTTAACTTGATAATCATAGCACTACAGCTTAATCTTAAACTTGGTCGATGCCGTCAAAAAAGCAGCCCCAGGGCATTAAACCTTCTCAGACGCAGCCTGATGTTTCTGAAAAAATGGCGACGACTGACCAAACGGCAGGCCTCGCGCTGGAAGAAAAAGACATGTCACGGATGATGGAGAAGATTTCGGAAAAGATCATCAGTGCCTTCGATGAGAGATTCGATAAACTAGAGGCTACTCTTCAAACCATACAGACGGCACAACGAGAGTAAAGTGAGAGAGTCAAGATGGTAAAAGAGCAGGCCAGTGATCATGAAGCTCGTATCGTCTCTCTGGAAGCCTCTCTGGGTAACTTAAGTAAGGAGAACAAGATGCTTAAGTCTAAGCTTAATGATCTCGAGGGCCGATCGCGCCGTAACAATATCAGAATTGTTGGTATCCCAGAAGGTGCTGAAAAGGGAAGACCAACTGAGTTCGTTGCGGAGCTGATCAAGCAACTCTTTGAAGACTTTTCCGATCCTCCAATCATTGACCGTGCTCACCGAGTACCTCAGCCAAAGCCTCCGGAAGGAGCCAAATCGCGTGCAATAATCGCACGAATTCACTATTTTCAGGACAAAGAGCGCATCCTGCGCCTTCGTCAGGGTCGTCAGCTTGAATACCAAGGTCGTAAAGTGCTGTTTTTTCAGGATTACACGGCTGAGGTAATGGAACAACGTCGGAGCTTCAGCGAGGCAATGCAAAGTTTAAGGGAGCTTAATGTGCGTCACACTCTGCGCTTCCCCGCTAAGCTTTGCATCACCTACAATGGAAATACTGAATTGTTTACATCTCCCACGGACGCAAAGCTATACATAGACAAAGAACTGAGGCAAGTCGCTGGGACGGATCATGAATAAATTTTGATGTGTAGTGCTATGGAGTGTGGATAGAGACTGTAAGTGCACAATTCTTTATTTTTTTTAGATAAGTTTTGGTTGTGGAGCAGTTGTATTTATTTATTTTTTTGGTCCTACATTTCTTTCTTTTTACGATAGTTTCACTTAGCTTGGGTGTTTGTATTAGTATAATTGTAATACTTTGTTACAAGTATAGCGTGTTCTAGTCACTAGGGGGAGCCATAATGCTTCGTTTGGGGAAGTCATTTGAGGCATTGGGGTGGGCTGGGATGAAAGTTCGAGGCTCAAGTTTTTTTTTTTTTTTTTTTCTTGTTTTTTTGCTGGTGTTTTTTTTTTTTTTCTTGGAGGGGGATTGTTACTGTTGTTTTACATTTAAATGAAAGGGAACGATACAACGAATAGAGGAAATCTTACTTTAACTTTGACATCTTGGAATGTTAAAGGGCTTGGGCACCCCATTAAAAGAGGCAAAGTGTTTACCCATCTCAAGTCCTTAAAAGCGGACATCTTATTTTTACAGGAAACGCACATAGCCGTGGGACAAGAACATAAGCTTAGGGCAAATTGGATATCACAGGTGTATCAGGCTACTTTCAACAGTAAGGCCAGGGGGGTAGCAATTTTATTTCGCAAAGGTATTTCATTTCAGCTTGATTCAATGACTACTGATACTCATGGCAGATATGTCATGATTTCAGGACAACTTAGTTCTTTGCAAATCACAATGTTAAATATATATGGTCCGAATATTGATGACCCTCAATTTTTTAAAAAGGTTTTTGATTTAATACCATCTGGGTGTAAAAATGTAATTATTGGCGGTGACTTTAATTGCTATTTAGATCCACTTTTAGACCGTTCATCCTCAAAGCCACCTCCCAGTATAACCTCAGTACAGATCCTAAACAGATTAATTGAAGAAAGGAATATGGTAGATATTTGGAGGTTACAACACCCAACAGAACGGGAGTACTCATTTTACTCGCACGTTCATACGTCTTATACTAGAATTGATAGTTTTTTGGTTACTTCTGAACTGGTAAACAGAATAACTAGTACAAAGTACCATAATATGTTGATATCAGACCATAGCCCCATCTCTCTTCAGATTAATAAAGTCTTGCCACGACAAAGTTATCATTGGAGATTTAACCCTTACCTACTTAAAGACCCAGCTTTTGAAAGCTACATTAATGCTAAACTGAATGATTTCTTTATGAATAATGACAATGGCCAAGTCTCTGATTCAATTCTATGGGATACCCTTAAGGCAGTCATAAGGGGCCATATTATTGCTTTTGAAACGGCTAGCAAGAGAAATATCAATAGCAGGCTTTTGAGAATTGAAAATTTACTCACGACTTTAGAACAAGCATATAGAACCTCTGGATTACAAGAAGATTATAATAAAATATTGAATTTGAAATATGAGTATAATTCGATCTTGAGCAAAAGATTTGAGAGTCTCTTAAACTGAAACAAAAGCATTTTGAATTAGGCAATAAGCCAGAAACTTTATTAGCGAGACAGTTAAGGAGTGAGCAAGCAAAGCAAGCAATCCATCAAATTAAGTCAAACACAGCTGAGATTGTAACCAATCCAGAAGAAATTAATGAATCCTTTAGGGATTTTTACTCTGATCTTTATACCTCAAATTGCAACGTCAGTAAGGAAGATTATGATTCTTTTTTTTATAATCTCAACCTTCCCCAGTTAGATCAAACCGCAAAAGAAGATCTAGATCGTGCATTTTCTGAAGCGAACATTTTAGAAGCCATCAAGTCTTTCCCATCGGGTAAAGTGCCAGGTCCAGATGGCTTTGGATGTGAATTTTATAAAACCTTTTCTTTAAAACTAGCCCCTTACTTTTTAAGAATGATCAATGACTCATATGAAAATGGCAAACTCCCCAATTCACTGTATGAGGCCAATATTTGTGTTCTACTAAAGAAAGGAAAAGACGACACAGATCCGGCCAATTATAGACCTATATCGCTACTTAACTTTGATCAGAAGGTGATAACAAAAGTGTTAGCTAACAGACTTGGAAAGCATATCTCAACAATTATACACCCAGATCAAACTGAGTTTATACCAGGTCGTTTCTCTTTTTGCAACGTTTGCCTCCTCCTTAATATTCTTTATAAGGAACGTGGTAAGGAAGCCTCAGGAGCAATCATCTCACTGATGAAACGCCCAAAAGGCGTTTGATCAAATAGAGTGGCCATTCATGCTAAAAGCACTTGAGCGTTTTGGGTCTGGGAGTCGTTTTGTCAAGTGGGTAAAAATTCTATATTTATGTCCTCGTTCATCCATTCTGACAAACTCTAACAAATCTAACTCTTTTGAGTTGCATCGAGTAGTCCGACAAGGAGATCCCCTTTCTCCTCTTCTTTTTGATATTGCGTTGGAACCGCTAGCAGTGGGGATCAGAAGTCACCCACATATTAATGGAATAAAGATTGGAAAGGTTGAAGCTTTGGTTAGTTTATATGCTGATGACCTATTAATATATCTCTCTGATCCAGCCAAATCAGTTCCCTATTTGCCTGATTATATTAATGCGTTTGGTAAAATCTCTGGGTATACTATCAACTGGTCCAAAAGTGAGTTCATGTCACTTGCTAAAAACACTAGTTCCAGCCAGGTTGACTCTTTGCCTTTCAAAACAGTCGAAGACCACTTTACATATTTTGGCATAGTGGTACCAAAGAACCCCAAACAAATATTTAAATTAAACTTTTTGGCTAAGATTGACAAGTTAAAAGATAATATTGAGAGATGGAGGCTCCTTCCGCTTTCTATGATTGGCAAAATTAATGCAATTAAAATGGTCACTTTACCACAGTTCCTCTACCTTTTTCAAAACGTCCCTACTTATATACCTATATCTTTTTTCAAGCTTTTAGATTCAGTTATCATACCGTTTGTTTGGGCTTACAAAACTCCTCGAATAGCAAAAGCGCACTTACAGAAACCCACGCAGTTGGGAGGCCTAGGGCTCCCAGTGTTTAAATATTACTATTGGGCAGCAAATGCCAGGGCTCTATCTTACTGGCAGAAGGGTATCCCTAATGAAACTCTCTCTGCGGCTGATCCTTTATGGCTTAGGATAGAGACATTTTCTTTTACAATATCGTGTCTCCCAGTTTTACTTTTTTCAAAAGTTTCTCCCTCATCAAAACTAATTGGTACTAATTTAATAATTAAAAATTCAATTCATATTTTAAACCAGATAAGGAAACATCTTAAATTACCTGACGTCTCCGTTTTTACACCCTTTGCTAACAATCATATGTTTAAACCCTCTCAGCTAGATAGTGGTTTTGTTGAATGGAAAAGAAAAGGTCTGATGTCTATTGGTGATCTTTATATAGATGGTAAATTTGCTTCTTTTAACCAATTGCAATCTGTATTTAATCTTCCAAGGTCTGACTTCTTTCGATATTTACAAGTAAGACATTATGTTCAAACAATTATTCCACAATTTATTGACAAACCAGAGATTAGTACATTTGAGCAAACTTTTTTGTTTAATTCAAGCTCTAGGCATCTGGTTTCACGATATGTTAACTCTTTCCAACTACCTGTGAACACCAAGCATATCAAAGAAGCCTGGAGTAGGGATTTTGATGAGGAAGTATCGGATGATACCTGGAATGACAGCCTTAGTAGGATCCATGATTGCTCAATAAATGTAAGACACAGATTGATTCAGTTTAAAGTAATCCATAGACTGCATTATTCTAAAACGAGACTGAGTAGAATCTACAATTCCATTTCTCCAGTGTGCGACAGATGTAAAACAGAGGAGGGCTCATTGTCTCACATGTTTTGGTTTTGTCACAAACTGCTTAATTTTTGGACTGCTATATTTGATTTTTTTTTTTAAAGTTTTTCAAAAGGAGGTTAAACCAGACCATGGTCTCGCAATTCTTGGATCCTCTGAGACATTGAATACTCATCCAAAATCTCAGCAACAACCTTTATTGTTGGGCATGACTCTTGCAAAAAAAATAATACTTGTAAACTGGAAATCTTCAGACTCTCCATCATTTAAAGCTTGGCTAAGCGAATTGTTTCACGTCATACAACTAGAGAGGATACGTTCCCTGGAGTCCAAATCTCATCGCCATTTTCAAACTGTATGGCAGCCCTTCATGAATTTCCTCAAGTCTGAATAGTGTATAATTATTGTTCTCACGGTAATGATACATCTATGAGTAAGTCACCTTGGTTTTGTTTATCTAACCCCCTTATTTATTTATTTATCTTTTTATTTTATTTTTTTATTATTGTTGTATTGTTTGTTTTTCTGGTATTTTTTAATTTGTATAACATGTAAAAAATTGTAAATAAAATATAAAAAAAAAAAATAAGTCTAGTAGACCAACATACCATAAAAAATTCTTCATCCTCGGTGCCACGGTTCAGGTAGTTATTTAGGAAAAACTGCATTTTTTGGGTTTGGGGGGGCCCAGCGCGGGGGGGGAGTGGCCCCCGGGGACCAAACGAAATTTTTCCAAAAAAGTCTAGTGGGGCTACATGCCCACCAAATTTCATGTTCCCCGGTGTTTCGGTGTCCCTGGTATCGTTGACGAAAAAATTCAGTAGATGACGGAAAAAAAACCCAAAAAAACCTTTGACAATCCCTATATGACCGCTTTCGCTAGCGTAGCTAGCGGCGGTCATAATAATCACTTGAAATGTCTAAGTGAATCTGAACTGTATTTCAGAAAATCATCAGATCATACAGCGAACTCATAATGAAAAGTCTATTCCTTATTGTTTATGTTTATGTATTAGGATACAATAGTGTTTATTATGACCGCCGCTAGCTATGCTAGCGAAAGCGGTCATATTATAAGGATTGTCAAAGTTTTTTTTTGTTTTTTTTTTCGTCATCTACTGAATTTTTTCGTCAACGATACCGGGGAACATGAAATTTGGTGGGCATGTAGCCCCACTAGACTTTTATGGAAAAATTTAGTTTGGTCCCCGGGGGCCACTCCCCCCCCCCGCCCCCCCCCCCCCCCCCGCGCTGGGCCCCCCCAAACCCAAAAAATGCAGTTTTTCCTAAATAACTACCTGAACCGTGGCACCGAGGATGAAGAAATTTTTATGGTATGTTGGTCTACTAGACTTTTACGGAAAAATTTCGTTTGGTCCCCGGGGACCACTCCCCCCCGCGCTGGCCCCCCCCCCCCCCGTGAATTTTTCATCAACGATACCAGGGACACCGAAACACCGGGGAACATGAAATTTGGTGGGCATGTAGCCCCACTAGACTTTTACGGAAAAATTTCGTTTGGTCCCCGGGGGCCACTCCCCCCCCCGCGCTGGGCCCCCCCAAACCCAAAAAATTCAGTTTTTCCTAAATAACTACCTGAACCGTGGCACCGAGGATAAAGAATTTTTTTATGGTATGTTGGTCTACTGGACTTTTACAGAAAAATTTCGTTTGGTCCCCGGGGGCCACTCCCCCCCCCCCGCGCTGGGCCCCCCGTGAATTTTTCGTCAACGATACCAGGGACACATGATTAACATGACATCCTGGGTCAGGATGATACTGTCACACACACACATGCAGGAATACAAACAAACGAAAGCATGCACAGACACTGACATCCACACGCACAGACACACACCCATACAAATCCACATGCACAGACACACACACACACACGCGCGCACACATACACGCACAGACACACACACACACAGACACACACATACACAAACACACACACAGACAGACATGCACATACTACTACTTTTTTTAGGTTTATACTAGGGGTGGAACGGTACATGTATTCGTATCGGCCCGAATCGGTACGGGCGTCACGGTTCGGTGCATGAATTTACACTGAGAATACACGGTATAAAAATAAATAAAACTCGCGTGCAAATTAATTAATGTAATGCGGAACTACTGTTAGATACGCGGGTTCTTAAGGGACACCTAATCTGTAGCCCTACCTTAAGCTAGGTTTGTTTATACTTTCGCCCGCCTCGGCAGCGCGAGCTTCCGCTGACCGCGCGCGCGCCTCCCAAAATGGACAAGGCGATTTATACTTAGCGCTCGCCGGTGTAGGCTACTATTCTTTGGAACGACAGGGTGCGACTCGGTGTAATTGTCCTCTAAACCATCAGGAATCAGCGGTGAGAAGTAAGGTACACTCGTGAATGTTTATTTTAGTACAACAACACTTTAGTACACCAAACCCACACTATAAAAGAATCGTGTAAAGCAACCAGATTATTCCTTGTGACATTAGAAAAAAAATGGATATGAGAACGTAACCTACAACTAAATTAACGTTATCTTACATAATTTCTAAACATTTTTATTTAGTTTTGTGAACCTTTTTATAAAACATGGCCATTTATTTTTATTTAAAGGGCTTATGCCTGCTATTGTAGGCTCATTTTGTTAATGTAAGTGTTGTGGAGTAAAGGTGTTGCACAATGTATTTTATATTGCATGATCACATTTCATTGCTGTTTTCTTTTGTGTGAATTGCTGTGTTTTCTTTTGTTGATTGCTGTGTTTTTGCAGGCAGTATTCCTATAGCCACACCTCTATTTGTGATAATTCAATGAACTAATCAGTAATGGACTTTGGGGTGGAGCAGTGAATATGTTCCCCTATAAAAACGTAACTGTGACTGAGACTGATGGTGGCAGTATCGCGCATCCGTTACTGAAGTCAACAGCGAGAGCGAGAGCGAGAGAAGGAGAAACCACGTTGTGCTTGCATCAGAGAGTGAGTGTTTCCCTTGCATTGGGATGGCTTATGGCTTTTCGAGATTGCAGCACATTGTAGACGAGTAATCACAAAGTCGGTGGTTCGCGGAGCACTGTCGGAGTAGCAGCGCGTGAGACGGGTTGATGACCATATGCGAGAGACTACCGCGAGTACGGAGGAGACGAGTGGATGATTGACGTGGTTCTTCTGCCGTGAATACATTGGACTGGATAGCAGGCTTGCTGTCCAGTCATGCTGTGAGTATATTCTGACTTCTACTGGCGGGGTGTCTATTAAATCCAGATTATTGCCTCCTAACGGATGAGAACGAGCCTACGTTGCATAATTTTACCGGAGTGACTTTTGAATCGGCCGATATTTTAAGGAAGTTCTATTTTTAATAAACTCCTAAATTGTTTATACATGAAGTAATGTGATTTGGGCGTCGTATGCTGGCAGTTCTTCCTCTTCTGTGTTCCAGCATCGGGCTGATACTGGCCTCTATGAGGGACTGAGCGTGAATGGACGTCGGCTGTAACATAGATGTCTAGCAAAGACTGAGTTGAACTTTGACGGTCGCCTGGATTGGAGATCTGGACTCGGACTTGCTGCCTGTTCTTTCATCTTGATTCATCTTTCTTATAGACAATTTTATTGTAATGAAATAGTTTTTCCACTGCTATCTTTGGGTGTTGTTTTCCACTGTTCCCTTCTCCGTTAAAGAACCTGGTTTTAATATTGAGTTCCTGGGGTCTCAGTTTCAACTCTAGGTGGCGTAGTCGGCTACAACGTTTAAATATATATTTTAGAGTCTTTTGGCCACTGACATAAGCAACTAATTTAGACGCAAGAACTGGGTGCCGGTGCTGTGAGATGTACATGCTCGGCCAGATTCGGCTCGAAGTCGTGCGTCTTCGGATGCGGAGCCGTGCGCGCTAAAAAGCCGTGCACTGCCCACCGCCACACGAAATGTGGCCTTGCGCACCCAACGCACGCGACTGCCCACACTGCAATGACGACATTTTGCCATGCGCACCCTTGCGCTCGTGCGTCTGCACATAAATAAGAGATGCTTTATTTTCAGTTTTATAGCTGATTGTCTTATTTTGTTTACATTTTACTTTACACACTTCAGGGCAGGCTGTTGCAGCTAGCTCAGAGGAGAGACTGTATGACACTATGTGGTACAGCCTGAGACATGCACAATACAAGAAATTGCCTTCTGCATTTTTGTTTTGCTTTTCCCTCCATTGTACCGAACTCGTACCGAACCGTAATGTCTGAACCAAGGTATGAACCGAACCGTGACTTCTGTGTACCGTTCCACCCCTAGTATATACATAAACATGCAATACAGCCAAATTGCTCCACGTCATTTATTTTTGTGGAAAGCCAGTGCAGGCCTGAGCGGCGGTCATATTTTGTACCGCCATGCGGTACATCTAGTTAAATATATTTCTATCAAATGTTGATGTTGTGTGTGTTTATATGTGAACTATCTTCTGCACTGGTGTCAAATCTGCTGAGACTCACTGTGTTGGACAGTTTCCAGCATCTTCTTCCAGACTCTGAACGGCAGGTTACCCAGATAACGCGACACATGAATCAAAGCTCCAGAACTCATCCGTGGATCCGGCTGTGAGATCTGGACTCTGAGGAACATTCAGGAGTCAGAACTGCAGTGAATTTGAGTTCAGATCCACTGAGAGAAGAGATACGAGCAGCTCACTTACCTTTCCATTGAGGCCTTAAAGTTCTGGAAAATATAGAGTTTGAAAACATTTTAATATCTTATCAAACACTCTCAGTGTCAATGAGTCTCTCTATACAAGTTGTTTTATGCACAAAGAATGAAGCCAGATTGATTTGTCACCTTTAGAAACGAGACGTCATTGTCTTTCATCATCTCCTCCATGTCTCTGATTGTGTGTGAAAGAGCTGAGATGTGTGTGTTCATCTCCTCCAGCTTCTCCTTCATCCTCTGCTTCTTCTGCTCCTCTTCCTCTCTCAGTGCAGTGATTGTAGCTTCTTCTTCGTCTCTGAGAAACTGATGAAGCTTCTCAAACTCTTCTTTAATCTGACGCTCTGTGTGCTCAGCTTGAGACTGAAATCAAATCACATTCACTTCAATCATCTCAATCAACACAAATCTCGAATACCCGACATATAACGGATCCAGAAGCAGAAGCTGCTCGTCATTTACAGAAATAATCAACTGGAATCCATTATATTAAATATATCAGTTTATAACGGTATAAAGTGATCCTCCAGCTGTAATGAAAATGACTCTTGATTCTGTTTCCTCACATTGATGTGTTGAGCTGTTTTCTCAAACTCTCCTTTCTTCTCTTCATTGTGTTGAAGTTTCTGTTGTAAGGACTTCAGTGCTGTATTGAGCTCCTCCTAGAATTGAACAAAAATACATTAAACACCAGATTACAGTGAAGAGAAGAAAATACAGTGATATGATCATACAATTCTGTGCAAAAGCATTAACCCCCACCCTGATTTCTTCTGTTTTTGTGTAAATCTCATACTAAATTGATTCAGAAATTAAAACTTACCATAAAACAAAGGCAACCTGAGTGAACACAAAGTACAGTTTGTAAATGACAATGTTATTTACTAGTGATGTGACGTTCGGCACCGTGGCTTCGAAGCTTGTATCAAAAAAGCAAAAATTCACACATTGAAGCAGTGTATCGGAGCTTGATTCATTTTGCCATAACCACATGATCTGTGACGTCCGAAGCTTCGTTTCCACACAAAGTCACGTGACTGCTTCGTATTCAGATTCAAAAATACCGCGAACCCGGGGGTCCTAAGATGGCGGCGCTGTGAACGAACGCGTGAAGTTTGCCTCCCGAATACATAAAACTTTTCTCTAGATTGCACCAAACCCTTTGAAGCCTCCTTGCTATCCAAAGCCGCCGAAAGCCTAATCTTTCATTCCTGGACGACAAAATGAGCAAATCCCACGGTGGTCGCAGTAAAAACCAGCCTCAACTTACTCAGCACTTCAACTCGCCGACGCCGAGCAAGGAAGCTAGCGGGGCCGCTTCTACAACAGCAGGTAGCACAGGGCAGCTAACCCTCGAAATGCTAGTCGGAGAATTAGAGAAACTACGTAAAAGTGTAACCGGTGAACTCACCAACTCTCTGCACACAGCGCTGGCTCCAATCAATGCCTCACTTCAGTCTATAACTGACGCGGTAGCGGCCCACGCCAACACCATTTCTGAAATGGAAACTGCTCTCACTGCCCATTCAGACGGACTATCCACTCTGGACAACAAAGTATCTTCACTGAAATCGAAGTTGGAGTCCACGATGCAGGCGAATGAAGCATTACAATTGGCAGTCGAAGACTTAATTTCCCGCTCCAAACGCAAGAATCTCCGCATTATCGGTATTCCTGAAGGAGCGGAGGGGAGTGACGCTCGACTGTTTATGTCCAAGCTGCTCAAAGAGTTAACCGGCGACACACAACAGGACCTGGAGCTGGAACGCACACACCGTGGCCTGACCCCGAGACCATCAGAAGGCTGCCGTCCCTTTATCATCCGTTTTCACAAGTATATTCATAAAGAGCGCGTGCTTATGTGGGCCAAGAAGAACAGGGACATCTCGTTCCGTGGCCAGTCTATCAGGATCTTTGAGGACTTTAGCGCCACGCTCGCCAAGAAACGGGCCAAGTTCAACAAAGTGAAATCTCTGCTCTACATTGACGGCATACGCTTCGGTATGGTCTACCCGGCTCGGCTGCGGGTCACTATCAACGGACAGACTGGAGGACGCAGAACTTTTCTACCAGAACTTTAAGAGTAAGTGACATAATATGGACCTTGCAGACGGACAGCCCGGTTCACTGCATGGTGCAAGGACCATTGGAAAATAACTATGGTGGCTTAGAATGTTTACTTTGTGTCAGAGGAACAGTAATTTAAAAGGTGTTTTAATTATTTTATTTTATTTTACTATTATTATCATCATTTTTTTTCTCTCTTCTTTTATTCCTCCCTTTTCTTTTACTGGTGCACATATGTTACATGTTTAAGGGAAGCACCCTCTGCCTAGGAATCCGCTGAGATGTTACCTCCTGCGTACTCTCCTGCGTGGTGGGATGGGTTAAGGATATTTATGTTCCAAAGGTTTCCTTTTTTTTTTTTTTTTTTTTTGTCTTACGCAGTTGAAGCTAGTTCAGGCTTCTGTTGTAGTTCAATCTCACGGGGCAGCGTTGATATCGATTTACCTACTCATGTACTTGATTATTTTATTATTTTTATGGATATTTACAGCAATCTTTGCTTGGTTCTATGCAACAAAGTCGGTTGATACATTTTTTTTTTTTTTTTACCTGTCATCCCGAGTGTTTCCATACAGTCTTATCATAGATGGCGACCTCAGATCAAGTGGTGGGACTTGGATCCATTAGGTTTACAAGCTGGAATGTAAGGGGGCTAGGTGGTCCTATAAAGAGGGCAAGAGTATTTTCACACCTAAAGAGCTTAAAGTCTGAAGTAATATTTCTCCAAGAAACTCACCTACGTATTAGTGACCACACCAGACTGCGGAAGCCCTGGGTTGGCCAAATTTTTAACTCAGGTTTTAACAGCCGTTCAAGAGGCACTGCTATACTTCTACACAAACGCTTACAGTTCTCCCCTGAGCAAATTATCTCCGACCCTAATGGCCGTTATATTATAATCGTGGGAATGCTGCTCAACACACCTGTTATCCTGGCCTCTGTCTATGCTCCAAATTGGGACTGTCCAAGCTTTATGACAACTCTGTTCTCACAACTACCAAGCCTAGATTCACACCATTTAATTTTCGGAGGAGACCTTAATTTAATAATTGACCCCACACTTGACAGATCCAATTCAAAGAACTTATCCCTGTCCAATATGGCAAAAGCCTTGATTTCTCTCACGGATCAGATCGGCTGTGTAGACGCCTGGCAAATTTGTAACAGAGAAAATATCTTTTTTTATTCAAACCAACAAATCCGAGTCCACCACCCCCTCCCTCTTGTGGGAAACTTTAAAAGCTGTATTACGAGGTGAGATAATCTCTTATAATGCCAGAATTAATAAGCAGAGAAAACTACGACAGAGCGAGTTGCTTGAGGCAATTCAACGTATTGACAGACTGCACGCGATGACTCCCAATGGCAACCTTAGAACTGAAAGGCTCAAGCTTCAAACAGAATTTGATATACTTTCTACATATAAGGCAGAGTCCCTTTTAAGACGCACAAAGAGTACATATTATGAGCATGGAGACAGAATCAGCAAATTATTAGCCATGCAACTGAAACACCAAGCCTCTTCTCGATCCATTATTCAAATTCGTAAAACCCCTTCCACCTTGGTCTCAGATGAAAAGGAAATTAACGAAATATTTACTCAGTTTTATACTACTCTTTACAAATCAGAAGCTCCATCTGACACAACCTTCATGTACAACTTTTTAGATAACTTAGTTTTCCCTGGATTAGACAATACCACTACAAACCGCCTTGATGCCCCACTCTCTCTAGATGAACTTTTGGTTTACCTAAAATCAATGCAGAACGGCAAGGCACCGGGACCTGACGGCTTCCCTGTTGAATTCTTAAAGAAATTCTCTGATCAACTTGCCCCCTTGATGTTAGATATGTTCAATGACTCTTTGGAGAAGGGAGCACTCCCCCCATCTTCAACCCAGGCCTCAATTTCATTACTTCCCAAGCCCAATAAAAATTTAGAAGAGTGCAACAGCTGGAGACCAATCAGTCTGCTCAATTTCGATGTGAAATTATTGCTAAGATTCTCGCCAACCGTTTAGATCCTTGCCTCTCTAAGATTATTTCTGATGATCAGACTGGCTTCATAAGAGGTAGGCAACTCCCTTCAAATATTCGTAGGCTACTTAACATAACACTCTCTGAGCCAAACAAAACAGCAGCAGAAATGGTCATTTCAATGGACGCAGAGAAGGCCTTTGACCGGGTAGAGTGGGAGTATTTATTCACAGTCCTCGGTAGATTTGGTCTCGGTCAAAAATTCATTTCATGGATTCGGTTGTTATACAATAATCCCACAGCATGCGTAATTACCAACTCTACCCGGTCCAAACCATTTCCGTTAACACGGGGCTGCAGGCAGGGATGTCCCTTATCACCATTGTTATTTGCTCTCGCCATCGAGCCCTTGCCCTTAAAAGCTGTTCGTCTTTCACTGGGATCACCAGAAATGGAATGGAGCATAGGGTCTCACTTTATGCAGATTATTTGTTGCTATACATTTCACATCCAACCATCTGCATTAGTGGGATCTTAGAACTTTTGCACACATTCGGATCCTTTTCGGGCTACAAGTTGAACATCGGTAAGAGTGAATGTTTCCCTCTTAATGAAGCTGCAAAAAGAATCCCGACCCAAGCGTTACCGTTTCGTTTGAACCACCTCCTGTTTTCGTTATTTAGGTATTAACATCTCAAATAATTTGTCATCTATTTATAAAGATAACATTTCAAAGTTGGTTAATCAAATCAAGTCCGACCTCAAGCGCTGGCATGCCCCCCCCTTGTCCCTTTTAGGAAGAGTGAACACAATAAAAATTAATGTACTCCCAAGATTCTTATTTCTCTTTCAGTGTCTACCACTGTACCTTCCAAAGACTTTTTTCAAAGATCTTAACCAGCATTTTTCATCTTTTATTTGGGCAGGAAAGAACCCCAGGGCTAATTTAGCTACTCTACAAAGACCAAGGAGGGAAGGAGGTCTTAGACTCCCAAACTTATTGGCTTATTATTGGTCAGCCAATATCCAAAAAATGTACACATGGTACAACTTCCCTAATACCAGTTGGTGTCAGATGGAAGCACGGTCTTGTAACTCTGTCTCATTAGGTACTCTGACTTGTGCTCCTTTGAATTCTTACCCTTCAAACTACACATCTAATCCAGTTGTTCTATCCACTGTGAAAATTTGGAGGCAGTTCAGGCGTGATTTTAAAATCTATTCTACCTCCCTGCTGATACCTATATGTGACAACCACCTATTCTTTCCCTTATCAGTTGACTCAGCTTTTGCCCTGTGGAGGGATAAGGGCATATTCTGCTTTAAACAACTTTTCATTGATAAGACCTTTGCTTCTTTTAATAGTCTGAAAACTACATTTGACTTACCCCAATCTCATTTATTTAGATATTTCCAGGCTCGTAATTTCGCACTCCACAATTTACCCAACTTTCCCTATTTACCACCTGATTCCTTTACTGAGATTATTTTGTCCTTTCCTACAGACCATAAATTTATTTCAGCAGCTATGAGATTAATTACATCTTCCTCATCCTCCTTAGCGGTCAGAAGTACCTGGGAAAAAGAGCTGGGTTCCTCCTTCGAAACTGAATGGTGGAACGAGATCTTAGAAAGGGTCAACACCACTTCCCCTTGCGCTAGCCTAACATTAATACAATTTAAGGTCGTCCACAGATTACACCTTTCTAAAGTTAAGCTTAAAAAGATGTTCAATACAAGCGACATTTGCGACAGGTGCTGTTTTTTTTTTTCCTGACAAAAATGTTGGATTTATTTTGGTCAACTTTTTATGACACATTGTCAAAAGCTCTTAATCGACCTCTGACTCCCAGTCCAGCTATTTCTATTTTCGGTGTCCCTGCAGACCGTAGTTGCTTCTCTCGTGGAGAATTGGACATTATTGCTTTTGCCTCCCTCGTGGCCCGCAGACGCATTTTACTCCATTGGAAAGACCCAAAACCTCCTACATCTAATTCCTGGCTAAAAGACCTATTGTCTTTCCTTCACCTAGAGTAAATTAAAACAGCTTGAGAAAACGCTCAGACCTATTCACCAAACACTGCGCCCCTTCCTTTCCTATGTTAACTCCGCTCAGTCTTTGGATGACTAACCAGCTGATTGCACGGAGCAGACTAGAGCTTTTGTTATCTTGACCAGGAATATTATTTATTTCACTGTGTAGCTTGTTTTTTTTTTAGTATCTGTTTATTTTTTATTTTTGTCTTGTTTAAATTCGACTGCGGTTTTACCTGCAAGTATGCTTATTTCTATCCCTGTTAGTACTTTTTCGCTTTATGTATATCATTTAAAATGCCCCGTGCTGTCTTGTTGTTTCGTTCATTTGTTCAATCATATGCTTTGTTTATTGGAAAAAAAAAAAAAAAAAAAAAAACACATGCTTGTACAAATTCCCAATGGAGACATGTAATGTGACTTGTCGGCAATAAAAAATAAAGTAGCAGATAAACTTGAGCAGGTTTCGAGTGTCATGCCCTTCGGTAGTAGTAAATAAAAAAGAAATAGACTTAGCCCTCACACTGTTAAACAAGTTTCTTTAAATTTATTAAATTACCCACAAAATAAAATGTCAGCTCCCCAGTTCACAAGCACTTCACCATTCCACACAATTTTCTTTTATTTTGACTATATATGAGCCTTGCCTATGCACTCGTAGGATTAGGACTGAGGCTAAAGTTTATGTGAATAAGGCTGCATCTGTAGATCAAAGCAGATTCATAAGAATTGTTTCTGTACAAGTGAATTTTTTTTTTCATAAATTAATTCATACAGTTGTTTGTTCATACATTGTATAAGAACTACATCAACACTAACATGAATTATGAGGATTAATTGTATTGCTTTGTGGTTTACAGAGCACAAAGTGATTTATATAAAAAAAAAAAAAAAAAAGGTCTTCTGGGACAGAAAAGCAGCTTTTCCACCTTTTGACCACAAGATGTCGTTAGTGTGCAACGTGTTGAAAAGCTTTGAGTAATGAACTATTTTACAATACAGTCGAAGGGGAAAGCCCCGGTGCTTCACAAAGCTTCATTTCACCATCACTATTATTTACCGAAGCAATAAAGTTATCCAATACTAACTGGACCTGCGTGGTAATGTATTTGGCCCCATAGTTACTAGGGGTGTAACGATACGCGTATTCGTATCGAACCGTTCGGTACGAGGCTTTCGGTTCGGTTTTCGGTACGCACTACGTACCGAACGGTTCGTTGGACCATTTTTTCTGCCGACAAAAATAGTTATTTCAAATGAAGGCGCGTCGCGGGTGGCAAGCGCGCTCATAGAGGCTGGCACGACCAAAACATCAACTGGCAAATGCAATGTAAGGAACGAAACTGAGCTACTCTTATTGTGTTTGTGTGGACCGTTTATCAGTTTTGACCTGTGAAGCGGGACTCGCGAGCCCTATGCGCGAGCCTGATCAAGCAACACCACACAGCGCTAAGAGATCCAGACCAGTAAATAAAGCATTTGAATTTCAAATGCTTTTTGAATTCGGCACTGAAGTAATAACATCGCTGCGACAGCTAGTGCGAAACATGCACATTTCTCTGTTATTAACGGATCAAACAGCGCTGACGTGGAAACCAGGAAGAAACATCGTGCCATGAATGAACTGGCCGGTGTCAGATCAGCAACATTCACCGTGGATTTACTGTAGTAACACTAACTGCAAGGTATGGAAGTTTGTCAGGAATAGTGGGCTATAATGCTTTCAAGTAACATTACGTCGGTTTTATTTTGACATTATGAATACAATTGCTGCCCTCAAATGTTAATCTGAACTAAAATAAACCTTTGTTTATAACTAGGCTACTACTACAATATTACATTTCATTTTGTCCAAGGAGCTGTTTTGCTTTATATGCTCATAAGAAGAGTCAAGTATAGCTCCAGAATTGCTCAGTAAAAAAAAAGCAACAAAAGAAATACATAAAAAAATCATACTTTATGATGTTAGTTTCATTAAATAAAATAATAATAAAAAAAATTAATTCAAGGAAATTTCTCTGGCATTTATTTATTGTTGCTGTATGGAAAACGTACCGAACCGAACCGTACCGAACCGTGACACAAGTGTATCGTATCGAACCGAACCGTGAATTTTGTGAACCGTTACACCCCTAATAGTTACTAATTCCTCAAATCTCTGAAACTGTATTTATAATGTTGTTCAGCTGGACTAAACACAGCCAGTCCTGATCACTGCAGTCCTGTTCAATCAAATAAACACTTAAATAGGACTTTTTCAACAGCATGAAGTTGGTTAAAAGGTCTTAAACAGTAACACACTATTGACAAAGGTGAAAGAAACTCCAGGAATAATGATGAAGAAGGTGATTGAAACACATCCATCTGTGATGGATTACAAAGCTATTTCAAAGGCTCTTGGACTCAAAGAACCACAGCGAGAGCCATTATATCCAAATGGAGAAAACTCGGCACAGTAAAACCTTCCCAGAAGTGGCTCAAAGTCACCAAAGGGCCAAGAACAACATCGTAGGAACTAAATTAAACTAAAGTTGTCCGCTCAATTTACAAAATAATGATATCTATGAAAAAGGCTCCACTATTTAGTGTGAGACACAAAAACATTAGAAATCAGGATGGGCGAATACTTTTACAGCACAGTAAATGTCATATAAAGTTGAGTAAAATGACATTGAAATAGTAATGCATGAATGTGATGATATCTATGTTTATGACTAATTATTGTTCTTTACATGTGAATCAAGAAACATTTGTCTTACCTTGTAAGATGAAAGCACTTCACTGATGGGTCTGAATGTGTGATTGGTGTGTTTCTCTGAGTCTCTGCACACTAAACACACAGGCTGTTTGTCCTCCAGACAGAAGAGTTTGAGTTTCTCACTGTGTAAACTGCAGATCTCCTCAGATCCTGATGAACGTTTCTCGTTTCTCTCCTTCAGGAACGACTCACACAAGTTTTTTAATGTGAGATTAACTGGAGGATATTCTCTTGAGGATCTTCTCCTGCAGACAGGACACTCCTGAGTTTCCTTAGTTTTCCAGAACTGTTGTAGACACTCTTTACAAATACTGTGACTACAGGACAGAAAAACAGGAACCTTGAAGATTTCACAGCAAACAGGACAAATATAATCATCTTCAGATGCTGAAGCCATTTTCACTGTTTGAGTCTCACAAACTAAACTTTACTTTCACTTTCTGAACGACAGTTTTCAACAAATGAATCACAATGAGAATCAAAGATCTGCTGTCTGTTCAGAAATGAACATCACAAAAATCCTTCTGTAAAGTTTTTCTCTTTGTTCTCCATTGATTGCTTATTCTTTATTGCTTTTGTTGAGACAAAGTCGGTGTGACAGAAAGGAGAAATAACAAGTCAGTCTCTTCTTGGTTAGTGTTGTAAGAGGGAGGAGTTTATGATCAACTTTGGGTTTACAAAGAGGAACGTCAGGATTTCTTCAGGTAAAATGTATTCAAAATGGACCTGCATTGAAATGTGAAAAAATAATGCTGTAAAACTTTGAATAAAATAATAAAATAAAATACAAAACTATTAATTATAAATGATCTCAAAATGCTTATACATGTTTTATTTACTGCTTCTATGTGTTGTAAGAGGGAGGAGTTTATGATCACTGCAAAAAATGCTTTTCTTACTTAGTATTTTTGTCTGGTTTCCAGTCCAAATATCAAAAAATTCTTAAATCAAGATGCATTTACTAGATAAGTAAAATATTATGTCTTGTTTTCTGGGGAAATAAATCAAATTAAGTGAGTTTTTTTTTTTTGCTTAAAATAAGATAAATTATCTGTCCATGGGGTAAGAAAAATAATCTTAATTCAAACAGAAACAAGATTATTTTTCTTACCCCATGAACAGATAATTTTGCTTGTTTTAAGCAAAATCTCACTTAATTTTGTTTTACTTAGTAGTTTAATTCAGTAGTTGGCCATTCATTGTGCTGTACACTGTCCAGTGTC
This sequence comes from Squalius cephalus, assembly GCF_949319135.1. Lineage (NCBI taxonomy): Eukaryota > Metazoa > Chordata > Actinopteri > Cypriniformes > Leuciscidae > Squalius > Squalius cephalus. Next base: position 4,107,435 of record NC_137135.1, on the reverse strand, counting down.
CGAGGAGGGACGAACACACACCGGCGACACGGTGTTGGACACCTTCTGGTCTGAGCCAACAGAAGGTCTAGTGTGGCATAAGTCACACACAACTTTAATGATGTTATAGAAAGAAGAAGAAGTTTTATTTATATAGTGCCTTTCCATAGCTCAAGGTCGCTTTACATGGGAGGAATGTGTCACAACACACAGTGCATCACATTCTGCTGCGTATGGGGCCAAAGACCAATCAGAGAGCCGATGATGACCCCTGTCCACCTTCAACGATAACTGAGACAATATATTGTTACACCCCTACAAATAATGCATACTAAATGCATGATATACATGATGTATTATAAGGATAATGACAGCAAATGTTTTTTATTAGCTGTAATAAATTGTCATTTGATCTGTTTATTATTTTGCTATGAAATGTAAAAAAATAAAATAAAAAAAAGTTTATTTGAGTTATTTGAGTAAACTACTGAACTTTTATTTGAGGAATTGGAGTCTGAAACTACTGAACTTTTTTTTTTTCCTTATGTATTGCCTTTTCCCCTATCACATTAATAATCATAAATTAGGTGTAATTCGAAAACTGAAAACTGTTTTGAAAATTGACATTGTGTAACACTAAACTTACACTTGTATATTTATCTTTACATTCCGTTTTGAAGCTCGTTTTTGAACATCTTGGGAAAATGTTATGGGCTTTCTCATCAAAATATGACTTTCTGTCACAGAACAGGACATTGATTCATACATGTCCACCGTACAGACACCAGGACTCACAGCATGTTCATCACACAACAAGTGAAATTATAGATCAATATTCCTATAACATAGATATTATTATGAAAATATTGCCAATTATTACTCCCCTTATTAGACTTTTTTTCCATTACATGTTTCCTCAAGAACACATTAATATGCAAATTAAATAGTGTATAGATATGTTGAATTGAACGGGACTACACATTTATGGCCATTTTACCCAAATATTGTATGAAGTAAAATGGTGTATCATTTCATTCTATTTTATCTTTTATTACATAGTTGAGAATCATCTTTATTCAAAGTTTGTTTAAAAAATCCAGAAACATAAAAACTCCCCAAATAAAATAAACATAAATTATATATATATAAAAAATAAACATAAAAAATCCCATTAATATTGAATGTCATTAATGTATTTTTTTTTTTTTTTTAACAACTGAGTCCTGGGGTGCTTCTCATTTCTTATTGGTGCATCCTCGTTTCCTTTCCTCGCTTCCTTTCCTCGCGTCTCAGCTCCGCCCCCTGTAGGATGGGAGGAATCGAATGTAACTTTTTTTAATACATTGGAATCCTTGATCACTCGAGCGTCACTTCACAGCATCATCAGCAGCGCTCAAAGGATCTGTCCTTATGTTGTTGAAGTTGGTTTATTTAAGAAATTCATAATAAATAATAATAAAGCAAGATACCCTGTTGAAATATGTGAGATGTGTGGTTTATATAAACTGCAAAGGTAAAGTATACATTAAAATGATTGTGACCGATGTGAAGGGGGAGGAGAATTTAGACGTGCGTCACGTTTAAGTCGTTCAAACTCTTCCGCATAGGATACACCTGTGTATCCTCGCTCATGACTCCTCAGGAAGCCTCCTAACTCCTCGATCCTCGACTCCTCGCAGTGCAATTAGAGAATTGAGATGTCCTTCAAGATGGCTGAGCTCGATCGGTTTCCGGGTCACAGGATGGAGGACGGAGGAGAGAGGAGACGAGGAGGGATATTGAGAAGCACCCCTGGTGCCACTCATAGCATGAGATATGAATAAAATATCTAAGAAACCATTACATAATTGCTAATGGTTTTAATGGTTATAAAGAGAACTGTATTGGTTTTAATGGAAACTTTAATGGTCCTAGTGGGTCTCTATTGGTGATTTGCTTTCTTCTATTGGTGGCATGTTTCCTCTATTGGATCCCATTAAGGACCAATAGAACACCTTTGGCAACTTATAGGTTACATGTTGGTATCTACTGGACACCAGTATGAACCATTAAGTCTCCAATAAATGTAGTGTTTTCTTTGGTTTGATGATATTAATATATAATTTGTTTGTCACTGATTTCCTGGACTGTTCCTATGTTTAAGTGGCAACTTTCCCAGTAGAACTGAAATTCTACTTCCTCACAACTGTTTTTAAACACTCTGTTAAAAAGATACTTGGATCGAGGTACAACCTCTTGCCCAAACAATTTATTTATCAACTGCATTAAATCATGTAACTGGCAACCAGTTATTTTATGCTTTGCTGCATGGCTCATAATCATGAGCATTGCCTCAGCTTTTGTGGTAGTTCCTGTGGCAGTCAAAGCAGTGTCCATGTCAGGCTGTAGGTCAATCACTGACAGGGGTTCCACTGCATGCCTTTAAAAAAGCAACATCTCTGTTTAAGGTATAGTTGTGTATAGGTTTGCTCATACATATATTCACGTAGGTTCATAGTTATTAAAAAAAAAAAAAAAACGTACAGACCCTCCAAAATGAATAATTAATAAAATACTTTGTTCAATTTATAATTCAAAACTTAAAGAAGTGTGTACCTGAGAGAGAGAGAAAAAACTGTTATCAGAACAAGCTAAACTGGTACTCGCATGTGTTTCTGAAGGTCTACTTGAGCCTGGTGCAACGTCTACCTCACTACTGTACTCATCTGTCATCAGTTCAGCTGTTTTGCTTTGACCATTCTGACAATAATGTTACAGTTATGTTACAATTATGACATCTATGTTACAATTACGTTACAATCATGGCATATATGTTACAATTATGTTACAATCATTACAATTATGTTACAATCATGGCATATATGTTACAATTATGGTACAATAGTGACATCTATGTTACAATTATGTTACAATCATGGCATCTTTACAGAGACTGTGAGACTCAGTTTCACTACATGCCTTATAAATAGCAATATTGACATGAAAATTATATCTGTGAGCTGGCTTATTGACAAATGTTCTTTGTAGGTTTATAGCTATTTCCGTAACACTTTACAATATGATTTCATTAGTTAACATTAGTTAACTACTTTAGTTAACCTGAACTAAGAATGAACAATACTTCTACAGCATTTATTTGTCTTATTTAATGTAAATGCAAATTAATTACTTAAAAAACATACAATGTGATTTTCGGGATTTTTCTTTTAGATTCCGTCTCTCACAGTTGAAGAGTACCTATGATAAAAATTACAGACTTCTACATGCTTTGTAAGTGGGAAAACCTGCAAAATCGGCAGTGTATCAAATACTTGTTCTCCCCACTGTATGTTCACATGTATATTATCCTATAACTCGAGCTCTGAAACATATGAATGTACTGAGGCAGCAGCTGTTTATATATTCATGTATAATGATTGACAGCAGGGATGGATTACTGACCGGGCCTATGGGGCCAAGGCACTTAAACAAGGCACTTGGACTATGAGGGCTCTCTGGAACTTACTGTTGGGCCCTATGTGAATATGAAGGCCCTGTGGAGTTACAAATTTAAGAATCTGTATACGATCTGCTGATCTTATGTCCTTACATAACATAACATAACATAACATAACATAACATAACATGAAAAACTAAGGTAGAGCACATTGAATTTAGCATTTAAGGTTATGATGATGATATCAGCTGTTAATCATAGTTTCCAGCAAGAGATTTCTGCCAGTCCTGTTCCCTCTATTGTAAGTTTGTGGCACCACCACATAAGTTTTAGAGTTTTTTTTTTTCCATATATAATATTGTAATTATTAGTATGAAAGGAGAATCTAGATGTATCTCCATTACTATGAACTGGGTAGTGCTCCATTGTACCTGTCATTTGTACTTCATGACGTGACTGTGTTTATGTTGTCGCGGGCTAGATCAGCTGACTGTCAGTTATCAGCTGATTGGAGTTACCTGACCAAAATCACGTCAGCTGACTGGGGAATGTTTTTTGTCAGAGGATGACGCACTGAGTTTGAAAAAGAGGATAAAACACGCGAGAGTGGACGAAGGGGGAGCTTCAAGCGTACAGGGAGACTACGTGAGACCTGGGACTAAGCTTGTACTTTAAAACCTACTCACCAACGATACGGGCTTGATTGCAGAGAATCAACATCCTTCGTTGGTAATCAACTCCCAAAACCGGTGAGAAGGATCCTCTTTGGGGGTATAACGCTGGATATTTTCATTTGTGCGTTACATCTTGCCGCGGTGTTTTGAAAGACTTGCTTTGTGGATACTGTTCCGTGCTGACGAAAGTGCGTGGCTTGATCACATAGACATTCAACCTGTTGCACGGCTTGTGGGACATTATGTGAATAAGACTGTCTGTTGTTGTATGTGATATCGTTTGTTTGGGAAATATATGTCACATTTAAATCTATTGCATTTCCGATGTCTTCCTGAAACAATTAAGAAGCAATTTCATTAATGAGTGTACTCGGTCCATGAATCCCGTGATTTTTTTGTTAATAATCTAAAAAAAAAAACTACATAGCAGATTGTTACAAGTTAAATGAGTCAGATTACTGAGACTCTCACCCTCTGTCTTTAATAGATCTTGGAGCCCCTGTCCCAGTCTGTGAATAGTTATGATGATTGGATTAGGATTGGTAACACTCTAAACCATGGGCGTAGGTTTAGGGGGGGACGCTAGGTACTAGTCCCAATCAATATTTTGAGATGACAAATTTGTCCCCACCAATATTTAGCAAGCTCCTTTGAACTGTTATTTGGATCTTTGCGCTGCTATTTGGATCGATTCCAACGGCCAAAACAACGACAGTTCAAGAAACGCCGTAATTTGATTGGCGGCGGTGTATCTGACAGGCTACACGCGCGGGCCGGGACTACTTTTGTGCTTGCACTGGCAGCGAGCGGGTGGTGTGTGGGTGTGTGTGTGCGCGCGCGCGCGCGTGTCGACGACGCCGACGGTAAGTTACCAGGGCTGTCTCTCTGCCACATACAAAGGCCAGAGTAAAACATTTTAATATTCCGTTTTTTGCCACTTTTTGTACTTTGTAGATAGATCAGCTATGCCACCCAGAAGAAAGGGGACATACGAAGCTTTTTCATAAAGCAGAGTGTAAGTAGGCAAAATAAATAGCCACACAAATAAACAATAAACTAGCAGTAGTAGTGACTGACCAGGCTTTCAAATGCAGATTCTACTGTGGAAAATAGTATTGGTGATAGTATGTGTTACCCAGGATGTTGTTACAGTTAAACCTAGCAGCAGCAATCTTTCAACTAAGGTTAAGAGTATTGATTAGGCTGTGCAGCACAGCACTGATAGACTCATAGAAGTCGCGCTATCATGATAGAATGCTACGTTAGCAAGTCACTGAATGTTAATTAGCTGACCTTAACTTAGAATCTTGCAGTCAACATAAACAGTGGATCTGAGACATTTTTCGTTTCTACATTCTATTTATGTAATGTATGTAATGTATTTGTGAGTGAGTGTATAGCCTAATAATTTAATATTTAAGAATAGAATATATCAATAGAATTTGATATAGAATAGTAGATACAATTTTAGTATTAATGGAATACTGTAATCATGGATAATAATAATAATAATAATAATAGATAATAATAATGGATGTGTGTATTTTATTCATTTGTTCATTATTTAATAGTTTATGTTAATAAAACGTTTGGTTGTTCAGCATTACACAGTCTCAGGTTTTTATTTTTATTTTTTGAGAGTGCATTTTTGAGATTATACAGTTATACTAGCTCTTTAGGGACAGTATACAGGATGGTGTATTGGGGTCAGGATACAATATAATGAGATGAAGTAGATTGTATTGATCACTGTATTGTGATATTCTGTATTGCCAACAGTCTGAAATCGCCATTAAAGCACTGGTATCTTACAACAAAATAATTCCCGGGGGGGGGGGGGGGGGGGATGTCCCCACCAAAGCTGAGGCCAAACCTACGCCCTTGCTCTAAACTCTAGGGCGGGTTCCTAAACCTGTATACTTCATTTGCATGCTTTGTGTAAGGTCGTCACCCAGGTGCTTTGTCTCCATTTCTAAAGCACTGCCCTCTTAATGTATATAAACTACAATGTACACTGCCTTAGTTAGACTTGGTGACTCCAGCTACGACAGCTTGTGTTCTCAATGAAGAATCCTGCTGAAGATACAACCAAGCCTCCTGGTCTTCGCTTCTGAGTTTCCTACAGCCCCAAAACGTCTTATAGAACTGTTGTCCCATCCTGTTTAAAATTATATTTATTAGAACCACTCTTTGAGCTTATTTTTGTGTGTGAAAGGTATTGGAAAAATAACTATTTATTATTACAGCATCACTGCCCATTTTCCCTAAATTGAAGTGAGACTAAATTTTTAAACATTGTCTAATTTTTTATTTGCCTCATTTGCTAATTTTTTTGTTGCCTAATTATAAATGATCCAACAAAATGGGCCTAGAGAGAGCGATTATTTAACTGTAAAAAGTAAAAGTGTACATCCTTCACTCTACAGTTGTTTGAACGACTGTAAAAGATGCACCTTCAAATAAAAAAGGCAATTAAGCAGAGTGTATATTGGAAATTACAGCTTTTTTTACTGGTCAAACCAAATTTTAGTAGCCACAGCACTCGAAACGACTGGTCCAATCAGATTGTAAAACCTATCACAACTAGACTAGTGACGTCAAAACAATCCACAGGATTTTATGAGACTATGTGGGGTGGACCTCAGTTCGTCTAGATTTGGGAGCAAGATATTTTCTACATTTTAATGCATTAATCTGAACTTGGAGAGTTCAGAAATATAAGAGCTCAAACTAGGGATGTCCCGATCCGATCACTTGATCGGAAATCGGGCCCGATCACGTGTTTTCAGACTCGATCGGAATCGGACGTTACCTCCCGATCAGGACTCGGATATATATATATTCACATTATTTTTTAACACATCAATATTTATGCGGTGGCACAGAGTTACGCCGGGTTCACACTGCACGCGTTACGTTAGTAAGCAGCGCAGGAGCAGTGCGTATGGTGAGCAGGAGCAGGACACGTGCGTTTTACTTTCACACTGGCAGCGTTTGTCACGCGCGGCTGAACCGCGGGTTGTGTAGGGCAGGCTACAGACAGAGTACTCCATAATGGATAAGTTGGCATTGCTTTTTTTCGTTTTCAAATACATTTAAGAGAAAAAACTTGTCAAGAAGCTTATTTTATTAATAATTTCATATAACTTTTGTTTCATCTTTGATTTTATTGTTATGGCAACAAGTTTGTTTTTGGACATTTGTTTTCTTTTTAAATTGCTGTTGGTCATTTGATTGACTGTTTAAAACACAATAGATATCATCAATGCACTTTTTGGATAAAACTGCGGTGTATTTTGGCCATGATCAATGTATTGTCACTTTAATTCAGCAAAAGCGGCGCAGCAAAAATAGACTCGGCGCCGAAACGATCGCGGCACTCCTGCTCTGCTCTGCTACGCACTGCCGCGCCGCCTCTGCGAGCGGTGTGAATGCTCTAAAGCAGGGGTTCTCAAAGTTTTGATAGGTGAGGGCCAATTTAGGAACCCAACATTGAACTGAGGGCCGCCAAAGGGGCGAGGGAGAAAAAGAAAAAAAATACTGAAAAGAAAATCCCATTTGAAATAATTTGAATGACCAGGTTGCATCTCTACAGTTTACATTTATTGAGGCTATTATTATATAACTGAGGCTAAACCTGGCAAATCTTGAGAAAAATTGCAATGCAAACAAAATCCCTGGGGTTCTCTACCCTCAACAGACAAATTTGGGATATAACAGTCCTGTGTGCAGTCCATTTCAAGAACAAACTTATTTAGAACAAACAGCCTCAGTGTGCCTTGCTTCTTATCAGCATAGGCCTTATTCAGGGGCAATTCCAGCTACCAAAGCACCACAGGAAAACCTGACAGGGACAGGGACAGGGACAGGGAGAGGGAGAGGGAGAGGGAGAGGGGGAGAGAGAGAGAGAGAGAGAGAGAGAGAGAGAGAGAGAGAGAGAGAGAGAGAGAGAGAGAGAGAGAGAGAGAGAGAGAGAGAGAGAGAGAGAGAGAGAGAGAGAGAGAACAGAGAGAACAGAGAGAGAGAGAGAGAGAGAACAGAGAGAGAGAGAGAGAACAGAGAGAGAGAGAACAGAGAGAGAGAGAGAGAGAGAACAGAGAGAGAGAACAGAGAGAGAGACAGAACAGAGAGAGAGAGAGAGAACAGAGAGAGAGAGAGAGAGAACAGAGAGAGAGAGAACAGAGAGAGAGAGAGAGAGAAAGAGAGAGACAGAACGAGAGACAGAAAAGAAAGAGAGAGAGAGAGACAGAACAGAGAGAGAGAGAGAGACAGAACAGAGAGAGAGAGAGAGACAGAACAGAGAGAGAGAGAGAGAGAGAGAGAGAGAGAGAGAGAGAGACTTTTAAAATAGAGGCTTACCAAACAAGTCATCGTCATCATCATTCATATCTATAATTGCCTGTCAGTCGCGTTTCCATTATTACAGATTTGCGCAAATGTTTTGCGCTATTATTATCTATCTTTTTAACCCGTAATTGAAAAACGAAAAATGAACGGTTGTTGTCTTTTTAAAACGCAAAGTTGAACACCAAAATTTTAATGTTGAACTGGCTACACCAACTGATGCGCAAAAAAGTAAATATCGACGAATTTTCAGATTTTTGTTTTCAAAATATTCACAAATTAATATGGAAAACATGTCGATTTTACTTTAGTTATAGAATAATGATAATAAATGTGTCTGAAAAAACAGCGAGGCATTTTAATTGTTTATTAATAAACTATTGTTTTCTAAGTGTCGGCTAAAATCTCCATCTCCGCTGTTAAGCAGATGCGCTTTTAGAGAGAAATGCACCTTTCATACGGATAACATCAGAAGGTATTAGCTTTCGATTCGAGTTTGTTTGTTTAAAAGTGGACATTTCAAGCTTTAGCCTACACAGGCTATATTTAGTTTCAGTTCTCGCGCTCCAGTTCACGGAGATCATGAAAGTGCGTAGGCTACTGATTGTTTTGTTTTATTTTACAAAAGCACAACGTTTTTTTGTTATTATGAGTTTACACAAATAAAAGTAGTTGCGAATAATGTATTATTATTTTCTGTATGACCAGAAATTATTGAGTATTTTAAGTTGTTTCCACTGTTGATAGGAAAATGCAAGTGTTCGCGCCGTGAAAAATTTGATGGAAACGCGGCTATAATAAGCTTGTCATTAAGTCACTTGCGATCGGTCGGATCACACCTGTAATTACCGCTTATGCCTATAGATGACGCTAAACACCACTAAACGGAGATTAATTTTTTCAAAGCAATGTAGCCTACAGTTTTAACAGTTTTACAGATGTTATCAGATGTTATCGCGGGCCGCCAGAAATGTTTCTGCGGGCCGCCATTGGCCCGCGGGCCGCACTTTGAGAACCTATGCTCTAAAGCCTGGTTTAATCTGTTAACATGGGCGGCGAAAAAAATACGCACTGCACGCTCTGCTAACAGTGCAGTGTGAAACCGGTGTAAGAGTTAGGAGTGCAGTTCCTAAAAGCACATTACTGGCTTTGCAAACACTGTAGCACTTTTATTTTTTATTTGTTTACATGCCTGCCGGGTATTTTAAGTTGAGGTGCTATTTGTTTATATAGGCCCTATTAGACTTTTTTTATATTTACTGTTGCACTAAATTCCAAAAGTGAAGAATTTATGTAGGCTATTACTTGATTGTTCAAGCTACCTCACAGAAGTGCTCTGTTTGTTAACAGAGTTGTTGAATGTTAAAATAAGGTGAATTAAATAAAAAATAAGGAACATCCTGGATCTGTTTTTTCGCTCTTCTTTATTCTTTTTTTATGTATTAAGTATCGGATCGGGACTCGGTATCGGCAGATACTCAAAATCAAATGACTCGGACTCGGACTCGAGGGCAAAAAAACCTGATCGGGACATCCCTAGCTCAAACCCATGTTCATCAGGCAGCCTATGAATATAAATCAAACTTGCATCACAAGTGTAGGCTATTGTTATTCTCAAACCATTTGCTGACTATCAGGTTTGGATAAATATCAGGTACCGTATATAGCTACATGTTCATTTTTCTCAAGGAAAAATCTCTCATTAATGCTGTAAACATACAGTGAGTTGATATTATTATTAAAGGTTGAAATTAACAACTCAAATATAACATGGTTTTTATAATAATAACGTTTTAATATTTTTAATGATTTGAGTAAAATTATGATATGTAATATAGTGCATATATTTAGCAAAAAATACTCCTCTCTATAGGCCAAGTAAATTTTTTTTAGCTATATGCTGTGGCCATGGCTTTTCTGAGGTAAACGTTACGTTACGTGACATATTATTCTCCAGTTGTTTTATTGACCTATTTCCGTGGTTGAAGCACTGATTGAGTGATTACATGAGACATGATACATTTCACAAGTTGTAGTTCATTCGAATTTATTTACTAACTAAAGAAGAGCTTTAGATCAGTTCACGTGCTGCTTGAACCGAGGTGCTACAGTGATCTGTCACGTCATATTAAAGAGCGCCAAAACGGTATTTATTGTTTAAATTTCGTAATAAAATTGACCTAATTTGAAAGCTGAAACTATGTTTCATATCAAAAGCAGGGGCGTTTCTAGGTTTTAAAAACATCAGGGGCTGAGCCCGAAACGTCAGGGTCTGGGGTTATAAGATAACATGATTCGATACAGAGAATAATATTGTAGGCCTATATGCAGGGGGCAGACTGGGTCAAAAATTCAGCCCTGGCACTGTAGCCACACCAGCCCACATTACCACACACACACGCGCATTGAAATGTGAGGTATTAGGGGGTTCTAAAATTTGGATTTCTCAGACCTCTATAAGTGCATTTTAAGGTGTTTGAAGGCCAAAAAAATCCGATAACAATAGCTTTAAAAGCATGTCAGTGGGTAGTAGCATAAATTATTTGTCAAGCAGATAACAGATTCATAACCATGAGAATGAGGATAAATGTTGTAATGAATGATCCACAGTACAAAATGGAAATGCAGAATGTTTCTGCTTATTGTTGACAATACACAATCACATATTCCAAACAGAAATGGCCTTAAATGAGAAATCTTTCAAGGATTATTTTGCATAGATGTTACATTTCAATCAAACACCAGTGCAATCTTTTTGTGTCCAGAGGCAAATGAGCAATTTATATATTAGCATTAAAGATTGGTTTCAGCAACTTTTTTCTTTTTAAAAGTTAGAAGTTAGAAAAAGTTGGTTTTCTTCTTTGATTAGTGCCAAAAACATTGATTAACTCAAGAAAGAAAAAAGTTGCTGAAACCAACTTGGTGGGCTGGTGTGGCTACAGTGACAGGGCTGAATTAATCATGTTATCTTCTAACCCCAGCCCCTGATGTTTTTAAAACCTAGAAACGCCCCTGCATATAGCCTGAAAACATCTCATCTGACAGAGGACTGTGTGGTGGTGCTGACTGCGTTATTTATTTTTTAATTGCTGTGAGATTGTTTGCTGTTGCGCGCAAATCCTGGAGATATTCTAGGATAGGCTGAAACCACTCACGTGGTGTTAATAACTCAAGCCCTGTCTCCCCGTGTTATTCAAGGGGACGTGAGACCAACTAAACAATTAAATTACACTTCAAATATCTTTTTTCCAAAGGTGGTCATTTACTGTCATTTACTGTAGTTTTTATCACGCTGATGTAAGTTCAAGTGTCTGTTTTTAAAATAAGTTTGTTTTTAGTACGCGATGCTATAAAAACGGTGGTGTGACGTCATGATTGACAGCTGTGATTGACAGGTTCTCTGAGCGAAGTAGTCACTGAAGCACCAACAGACTTTTTTTCGGGATCTTCGGAGGACTGAAGAGATTGTATTTACTTTATTTTAACAAGCCTCTTGTCGTACTGCAATCAACAGACATCAAAATTGGAGCAGAACAGAGGAACGGAGCAGACATAGGCCACTTAAAAAGTGCAGGGAGAGTGCATTCTGCGAGAGTGAGGGCGGGCCGTTGATTTCACGCCTTTACTTCCTGCTCACGACTGCGCAGGTCTGGTCCCGAGATCGCTAATGCGCAGACTCAAGTCCCAAGATGTCAGTGCCATATCGGGACACTAGCTGCTTCAGTTCTCACCATGGGGTAATCTTTCAGAAAAAACTGAAGCTTCCCCGCGGGCCGCCATTGATTAGCGGACCATCACCTGCTGTTAGCATTCCATTGACTCCCATTCATTTTGGCGTCACTTTGACAGTGAATAACTTTACATCTGAGGTGTTTAAAGACTCCATTTGTCCATTGTTTATTTCTAAAGAAACACGAAAATGTATAAAAGGCTCCATTACCTTGTATCTTACGTTATGGCCCCGTAGAAGCAATTTTTGTAAAAATAGGCTAACGATTGCGTCATAACCGCGCGACTCTCTGTCGCACAGTAGAGAGATTACCGTATGGACAGGAGGAGAAGCTCGCAGGCAATCGGGGAGACGTGGAGGCAAAATGACAAAGTAATTAATCAGAATAATTAGCAAAAGTTTCTCCTGCTCCAAGCTCATGGACAGCTCCTACTCACACTCTCCGTCTCTGCAAGATTCAGAAGGGAATGATTCAGATTTCTCTCAGCACAGCTACTAGAAGACAGACGGGTTACTCACGTCACATCTACGTCGTCAAGCTCAGTTTGAGTCTGCGCAGTCGCTCAGCCATCAGGAAGTGAGTGCTTCTAATTGACTTCACTTTTCTCCGTTGAATCCAATGGGGCCAGTGTCCATTTCTTTTACTGTCTATGGTTCTCACCAATGGAAGGGAGTGAAGGGGCGTCGTCCATCTTTTTTTTACAGTCTATGGTCAGAGACAGCAACAAAGCCAAAGCACAATGAATTAAGGCAACTTATGATTTCAGGGGGTTTACATAGGCTATTGTCCGGTTTCATATTTGTCAGTCAACTTTTCAAAATACATTCGGGGCCACACTCAAAACATTCAGGGCTGAAGCCCCGGCAAAATCGACTGACGCCGCGTCTGATCAAAAGTAACCTGGCCTCGTCTTGTCTGTTGGTGTCAGTGGCCTCTTTGCTTCGGGATTTTTCATTGCGTGAAAAAACGGAGAACAGTGTCAACTGGGGGAGCCTTTGGAGATAACTGGCCCAGGGGCCTTTACAAGTCATAATCCATCCCATTGACAGAATAACAAGACACACTACATACTTTCAAACCGTTATTTAAAACAGTTTTAAAATGTTTGAAAATTGTAATCTTTTTTATACATATATATATATATATATATATATATATATATACACACACACACTATACTATACTTAATACTATTTATTACATGGCTTGGTTGAATTCTAATGTAGAATGCTGTTATTTCTTGATAAGAAAGACCGTTGCTAAGTATAACACACCGTTGCCATGAAAAACAGAGCGTTGCTATGGACGCAGGATTCTAACCGTAGAGACGGAACGGACTATTTTCTTTAGCGGAAGCAATACAATTGTTTTTAAATCAATAAACTCCTTTCTAAATCAACATTTTGTGTCAAATTATTGATTTATTTGGTAGGTAGCTATGTTATAAGCGGGATAATGTAGAGCGAGGCGGTTGTTATAGCAAATACAACCCCTTCAGGCTCATTCAAGCTCCGCGTCGGGGTCCTGTTCGCTATAACAACCGCCTCGCTCTACATTATCCCTTACATACATATTGTAAACATGAATTTAAGCATACTTTCATTATTGTATGACTTGTTTAATGGTTATTTAAGTATTGCATGTATAATATTAATAATTACTTTGGGATTTGAGATTTACAATACAATAATTTTTCTTTATCAACTATTACACACAGATAAAAAATGTAGTGCATATAAACAAACCTCACAGCAACAGAAACACAATTATTACACAATAATTTATCCAACTGACTCTATGCAGAAGCAGAAAACAGGAAAAAAGTGAGTATTCGCTTTATAGGTGTAACGTAAGGAGGCAAGATGTAGAGAACCCACGTGCAACTTTAATACCAACGTGATCAAACATAAAACAAAGGCATGAAAACTCGAAACAAGAACAAACAGCAGTTACCCAAAACAATACTAAACAAAGACACAGGGCAAACATGAGGGCTTAAAGAGACAAGACTAATGACTAAACAAGGGACACCTGTGAACAATGAAACAATAGGCTTGTTCGACTTGAACATATATTGAACATTGAACATTTATGACATCAAAGTACCGCGAGAGCAATTCAAAAGCATAAGGAGCCGTCTACTTTCTATTCGCTCTCGCGGTACTTTGATGTCATTCACCGATCGGTCTGTGCAGCGCCGGTTCAAGTTGAACAAGCTTATTAACATCATGACACATCAGACAAGGGAACACACGGCAGGATCACATGACTTTGAACAGGGGATCACATGACAGACATGAAACGTGACCAAGACATGATCAAATCGTGACAGTAGGCCAAACCTGAAAAAACGGCACCATCTTGTAAAAAAATAAAAAATAAATTAACATTATATTTAAAAGAAAAGGCCAACAGAACAAACGTCTATTAACAAAGACTGCATCATTTTATAGTTAAATGGCCCTGAGATAAAAAGAAACTGGCAGTTTTAATGGGGTTCAATGGGGAAAGTTTTGTCCTTAAGGTCCTGAGTGTAAATATTTTGTGTACAATGTGGAAAGGAAAGAAGAAAATTACAATAAAAATACACACTTGTGCCAAAATTGATGCAGTTGGCATTAACACAGGAACATTTTTTTTTTTTTTTTTTACTGAAAGAGACAAACATGTCCTTAAGGAAACACAAGGGTTAATTTGGTTCTAAACTTTACATTGAAGTGTGATTGATCAATGAGATCCTTTGATTACAGTGTTATTATTGAATCATCATTTGTAAAACTGTATTAATCTAGAAGCAGAATCAGATTTAACTGTGATTTTCTACTGTAATAAACAGTTTAACTGGTAAGATCCTCAGAGGAGAAGTTGTGCAGCCATTATATAAGAATGGAAAGACAGTCTCTGTGAAGGATGTCCTGAATGTGCACAGACAGTCTTTAGTTACAGGATCAGAGAATGACACTGTTCCTCTGTCATAGTCCATCTGAACTCTCACACGCTGAACCTTCTGTTTAACAGTGAAGTAAGTGTAGGGTTGCTCTGGGGATTTTGAGCTGTATTTGCTGTCCCAGTAATCCACACACCAGACATTAGAGTTAAAGAAATCCTCTCCCTTCCTTTGGTTTGATGCTGTTGTTATTCCAAGACTCCAGCATGTATTGTCTCCAACCTCCACATCCCAGCAGTGTGTTCCTGAGTTAAAGCCCTCAGATCCCAGGACACATGCATACCAGTCAAACCTCTCTGGATTATCAGGAAGTGTTTTATCTTCATCACTGTACGACACACTGGTCAGATCAGCAGAGAGTGTGAGATAAGGAGCTGCTGTGTTTGGATCCAGAGTCAACGGAGCTGCAAAGAGAATATCATCAGATTACAGGATGAAATATGATGTATTAGAAATGTAAATGTAAAACATTTTTCTATTGTTGTAAGAGATTATAAATCATGCTATCATAACAATGGTCTCTCAGTTACTGTCAGAATGGATTGAGGCTTCAGGTTTAATATCAGTATTCAATGAACACTATTGTATCCTAATACATAAACATAAACCATGAGGAATAGACTTTTCATTATGAGTTCACTGTATGATCTGATGATTTTCTGAAATACAGTTCAGATTCACTTAGAAATTCAAGTGATTATTAAATATATTTCTATCAAATGTTGATGTTGTGTGTGTTTATATGTGAACTATCTTCTGCACTGGTGTCAAATCTGCTGAGACTCACTGTGTTGGACAGTTTCCAGCATCTTCTTCCAGACTCTGAACGGCAGGTTACCCAGATAACGCGACACATGAATCAAAGCTCCAGAACTCATCCGTGGATCCGGCTGTGAGATCTGGACTCTGAGGAACATTCAGGAGTCAGAACTGCAGTGAATTTGAGTTCAGATCCACTGAGAGAAGAGATACGAGCAGCTCACTTACCTTTCCATTGAGGCCTTAAAGTTCTGGAAAATATAGAGTTTGAAAACATTTTAATATCTTATCAAACACTCTCATTGTCAATGAGTCTCTCTATACAAGTTGTTTTCTGCACAAAGAATGAAGCCAGATTGATTTATCACCTTTAGAAACGAGACGTCATTGTCTTTCATCATCTCCTCCATGTCTCTGATTGTGTGTGAAAGAGCTGAGATGTGTGTGTTCATCTCCTCCAGCTTCTCCTTCATCCTCTGCTTCTTCTGCTCCTCTTCCTCTCTCAGTGCAGTGATTGTAGCTTCTTCTTCATCTCTGAGAAACTGATGAAGCTTCTCAAACTCTTCTTTAATCTGACGCTCTGTGTGCTCAGCTTGAGACTGAAATCAAATCACATTCACTTCAATCATCTCAATCAACACAAATCTCGGATACCCGACATATAACGGATCCAGAAGCAGAAGCTGCTCCACATTTACAGAAATAATCAACTGGAATCCATTATATTAAATATATCAATTTATAACGGTATAAAGTGATCCTCCAGCTGTAATGAAAATGACTCTTGATTCTGTTTCCTCACATTGATGTGTTGAGCTGTTTTCTCAAACTCTCCTTTCTTCTTTTCATTGTGTTGAAGTTTCTGTTGTAAGGACTTCAGTGCTGTATTGAGCTCCTCCTAGAATTGAACAAAAATACATTAATCACCAGATTACAGTGAAGAGAAGAAAATACAGTGATATGATCATACAATTCTGTGCAAAAGTATTCACCCCCACCCTGATTTCTTCTGTTTTTGTGTAAATCTCATACTAAATTGATTCATAAATTAAAACTTACCATAAAACAAAGGCAACCTGAGTGAGCACAAAGTACAGTTTGTAAATGACAATGTTATTTACTAGTGATGTGACGTTCAGCACCGAGGCTTCGAAGCTTGTATCAAGAAAACAAAACATCACACATTAGGCTTGTTTGAGATGCGCCCTGCCTCGCCTGAAATGTACTGTATGCGAGAGTAGGCGGCTGCAGTGAGAGGAGGAGTGAAAAAAGCGCAGGCAAGCCGGACAGTTCTCTCTTCTCGCAGTGGATCTGACACCTGTGAGATCAAAGATGGATATCGTGGGATTCACGCTTGTGCACTGTGTTGCTAATAAACTGGATGGAATTTAAGTTCTGTTGCTTTTAAATGAAAATAAATATAATGAACAAGACACCCAAAGTAGGTACTTATTTAATTCCATTCCAAATATGTTTATCAATCTTTTTTTTCTTTAATACAGACACGTGTTTTTTTTATTTTTTTATTTTTATAAAAATTACATTGCATAACCCATAGAGATCGCACTGTCAGATAGTTTGGGAATATTCACACATAACGTATACACATAAAGCATGATATCAGAGTTTTAAAATCAAACATTTTAAAAGAGAACAATACATCACGGTTGTTTAAACCAATGAACATTAAGCTGTGTCGTCAGTAAGTCGTTTCGCATCATGCTTTTGATCAGCGCAGTCGGTGGAGAGCAACTGCGCGCGACTGCAGAATCCGACAGGTGCGCCTTGCGCTCACGAGAGATTTTTGACATACGTCAGCATGACATCAGAGCAAGGCGGACCGCTCTCGGACACATTTCTAACCGGCATGCATCTCGCGCTGATCACCGGTGATCGATTCTGCGCAGATTTTGCTCATCTCAAACAAGCCTATTGAACAGAGAAAGTCTAATGAGTGGAGAAGTGCCACTCAATAAACTTCCGGTTGCATTCTTCATTTGTAAGTCAATGGTAAAATTATAACAACCTAAAGTCCCCCTGTAGTCAATAATTTAATCCCTTAAAACTCATCTTTGTTCATAGCTTGAATGTAATTCAACACCCTTGCCTCATTTAGTATGCACGGTTCTATGAATATGCAAATGAGCCCCGCCTCCACTCACTCACTCAGCTCAGAGATCCACTGGTTGGCGATCACACGTTGATCTGATTGGTTACAAGGTAGTTTGTGACGTCAGAAACACCAGCGATTTCAAAGCGTGTTTTTGAGACTGTCTTTGGTTCACTGCAGTTTTAAGGAGGAAATTCTCAGCAATGCTGTCGACTTATGAATTTACCAACGCATTCTCATCCTTGGGCGTCATATACTGACACTTTTGACATTTCGTCCACATCGAACGCACATGGCACCCTTTAGCGTCAATATGACACGCACAGAGCTTTGTTCGGTTATGGGTAGGTTTAGGTCTGGGGTAGGGTTAGGGTTAATAATAATAATAATAATAATAAATTTTATTTGTAACGCACTTTACATCAATTCAATGACCTCAAAGTGCTACAATGCACATAAAACAACAAACTATATACTTTAAGCTTTAAAACTAGCATAAAAGGAAAACAGAGACATAAAAATAGCACTTTTAGCCATAGGCTTTTCTAAAAAGATGGGTTTTAAGTCCTTTTTTAAAAGAGTCAACAGTCTGTGGGGCCCTTAGATGGACAGGGAGAGCATTCCACAGACTGGGTGAAGCTGAACAGAAGGCGCGATCGCCCATAGTTCGAAGCCTTGTCCTCGGAGGCTGGAGGAGGTAGGCCTGTCCAGAGCGGAGATGGCGTGAGGAGGAAAGGGGGGTGATGAGTTGTTTGAGATATAAAGGGGCAGTGCCATGGAGGCACTGGTGGGTCAGAAGGGAAACTTTGAATTCAATCCTGTACTGGACAGGAAGCCAGTGGAGGGATTTTAGGATGGGTGTGATGTGGTGGTACTTCCGCACCCCCATCAGGATCCTGGCAGCACAGTTCTGAATGTATTGCAACTGCTGGATGTTCTTACTTGGGATCCCGATGAGGAGTGCGTTGCAATAGTCCAGCCTGGAGGATACAAAGGCATGGACAAGTTTTTCTGCATCAGGGAGAGTGAGTATGGGGCGAAGTTTTGCAATATTCCTGAGGTGAAAGAAGGAGGTTTTGCAAAGCTGTTTAATGTAGGCCTCATAGGTCAAGTGAGGATCCATTCTAACACCAAGGTTTGTGACTGAGGATGAAAGATGGATGTCGTGGCCGGAGAAGGTGATGCTGGTGATGGTGGATGACCGGGTCTGGTGTGGAGTGCCAACAAGAATGGCTTCCGTTTTTGAGCTGTTGAGTTGCAGAAAGTTAGCCGTCATCCACGCCTTTATTTCTTCCAGGCAGGTAGAAATTGTGGAAAGGGCTGCAGAGGGGTTTGGGTTTGTTTTAATGTAGAGTTGAGTGTCATCAGCGTAGCAATGGAAAGATATTCCATGCCGGCTGATGACATGACCAAGGGGGAGCATGTACAGTGTGAAGAGGGTGGGGCCAAGGACTGATCCTTGAGGGACACCACAAGTGACAGAGTGTGTGTCCGATTTAGCACCACCCAGGGAGACATACTCTGTTCTGTCCGTGAGATATGATGTAAACCAAGCCAAGGTAATATCAGAGAGTCCAATAGAGGAGTGGAGGCGGTGTAGAAGGATATGGTGGTCCACGGTGTCAAATGCTGCAGTGAGGTCGAGAAGGATGAGAAGTGATGGAGATCCAGCATCAGCCGTCATCAGTAGGTCATTAGTGACCCTGACCAAGGCAGTTTCTGTACTGTGGCCAGAGCGAAAACCAGACTGGAACTTCTCATAAAGACTGTTAGTTATGAGGTGGTTGTGGAGTTGGTCTGAAACTACCTTTTCCAACACCTTTGACAGGAAAGGGAGGTTGGAGATGGGGCGGTAGTTTGCAGGTACTTCAGGGTCAAGGCTGGGCTTTTTGAGTAGTGGCTTGATGACCGCTTTTTTCAGAGACATGGGGACATGGCCGGACCGAAGAGACTGATTGATGATATTGGTGATCATGGGACTTATTGCAGAAGAGTGAGTTTTTATCAGGGCTGAGGGAAATGGGTCCAGTTCACAGGTGGATGGCTTCATCTTCCTTAGCAGGACTTCAATCTCATGCTGAGTGATATCCGTGAAACAGCAGAGGAGCTGGGTAGTCCCAGATTGAGGGTCAGTGGATATTACTGGGGGGGTAGAAAAACTAGGGAGAAGAGGGGGGGAAGGCGGGGAAGCAGATACAGCGGGGGGGGCTGGAGAGAAGGGAGCGTATCTTTTCTACTTTTGTTTTAAAGAATCGGATGAAGCCGTTGCACCGCTCCTGCATATTATCTAAGTGTAGGGGAGTCTGGGGTTTGAGGAGATGATTTATAGTTGAGAAAAGTTGCTTCGAGTTTCCAGGGCTATTGTTGATTATGTGAGAGTAGAACCGGGACCGTGTGTCACTGAGGGACTTGCTGTAGGCCTTCTGATGTTCCCGGTAGGCTAGCTTGAACAGCAAGTCCTGAGTCCTTGAAACGCCGTTCGAGGACACGCCCTGTTCTCTTTTGTAGCCGCAGCTCCCTGGTGTACCAGGGGGCTGAGCATGTGAAGGTGATGGTTCTGGACTTGACTGGGGCATGGTGGTCCAGAAGTGAGCTGAGTGATGAATTGTAGAGATCCACAGATTTAGTGACTGAAAGGGGGTTTGCAGCAGAGAGATGGCGGAGGTCAGTAGTCAGGGTGACTGGGTTGATATTTTTAAGGTTCCTAAAACTGATTTTTCTGCTGGGCTTACTGATGGGGAACAGAGTGGGTAGCTCCAATGTGATGGCCTTATGGTCTGACACGCCCAGATCGTGCACCGAGAGATTTGTGATGGAGGTAGAGTTGGTGATCAACAAATCAAGAGTGTGGCCTCTGGAGTGTGTTGGGACATTGACATGTTGGGTGAAACTGAGACTGTCAAGAAGATTATTGAATTCAGCTACAGAATAGGAAGGAGGGTCGTTTACATGGATATTAAAATCACCAAGTATGATGATATTCCCTGGGGTTGTGTAATGTGTGGTGAGAAGATCATGCATCTCGGAAATGAAAGCTGGGTTCGGTTTGGGAGGCCGGTAAATCAGGAGCATTGTAGTGGAAAGTGGCGGTTTACATTTGAATGCAAGGCATTCAAAAGAGGAATGGACAGGCAGGGACAGGGAGGACAACTCAAAGTCTACCCGGTGCACAACGGCAAGGCCACCACCTCGGCCAGTGGTGCGGGCCTTGCTGAGGTAGGTGTAGCCAGGGGGACAGGCTTCATTGAGACTAGAGTAAACTTCTGGTTGTTGCCAGGTTTCAACTAGGCACATGAAGTGTATCTGCTCGTTGATTATATGGTCATGAATAAAAGATGCCTTGTTGTTGAGGGATTGTGCATTTAAAAATTCAATTTTGACAGGGGGTGTTGGATTTGTGATAGCAGAGTGTCTCTGTAGAGGCCGGAGTAGGCTGTGATCCACTCCGCGTTTTCTGTCCTGCTTGGAATGAAATAGCCTCTTGGTGGCAGCGCTCTGATGACGTGTCAGTTGTGCGACGGGCGTCCAGATCGACGGAATGCACCGCTCACGCTGCTGGTGGTAAACAAAGCATCTGCGTGTACTCCGGTGGGCATAACGGGAGCGATGCAAAATTCTGAGTTTATTTATAATGGGGATGTTAAGTCCAGGAGTGAATGCAGGGTTGAGTTTGTGGAGTTGTGAAGAGGAATAACTGAACGCCATGCCAAACAAGGACGAATGCAACGCAGCCTCGCAAGCCGCTGGCCGACAAGGCAGCCTGTCTGCCGATAGCCCGCTTATGCGTGCCAGCGCCGTGCACGAGTCCCACAGACGGAAAACAGTCAGACACAGGAGGACAGCCCAGATCATGGACCAGCCGCCAGGAAAACCTCTCACGGTGGACTCCAGTCAAGTTCATGGAAGTTTGTGGAAACGGTGATACAGGGATTTTCAGGTTGGTCAAACTTTGATTGGTATAACAATCCAAATGACTCCAAATCAAGTTCGTGGAAACGGTGAAAGGGCTTTTCAGGTTGGTCAAACTTTGATTGGTATAACATAATCCAAATGAGGGCTCTAGTCCCAGTGAGCAGCGGCAGCGGCAGCCAAACGCGCCAGCGTACACCAAGCAAATGTGTCAAAAACTGGTAGGCAGCATTCAGTGTATACTGCACAGTGTGCACTAAGTAGTATGTTTGTATTCCATCACGACAGTGTTTGATCCATTGATTGGTTCCTATACAGGGGGTCGTCCACACTGTCACTGGCTATATGCTCTACACATCAGGGTTAGACCGCTAGGAGGCGCCTTCTGGCCCATTTCTATCTGCATCTCATATTGACGCTAAAGGGTGCCATGTGCGTTCGATGTCGACGAAATGTCAAAAGCGTCAATATATGACGCCCTAGGATGAGAACGGGCTGGAATTTACACATGGTTTGTGTTAAAGCACATTATAAACACCACACAGACACACAAACAACATTAAAATCTGGATTTTCACCACAGGGGGACTATAGGGATGCAAGATATTATCACACTTCATCAGAATGACTGATAAAGGCCTAACATGTAAACATCGGCATCGCATTGCCGATAATGTTGGTTATGCATCTGCAGTCACTCACATGTCCTGAAGGAGTGCTAGAGATATGATTAAGAGATTTATTTCTGTAGGGGGCACTGTAGACATACTTGATAGACTAATAAAAGTAAAAGTAAAATACACATAAAACATTAAGATACTTGTGTTTCTGAATAAAGCAGCAATTGATGTCATAAAATCATGAATCTGATTTGATTTAAAGATCAGAAGCTAGCCTATAGATTTAAATGATTGTATACAACTGCATCTGTCTGAAAACAAGTCAGCAGTGACTGATTTTATTATTATAGCTTCTAATATTTAAATGTACTCTCATTGTAAAAATAACTTTAATAATGTTTTAGTTCTCAAAACTAATGGCTCAGTGAGTTTTCTCAAAACTAGCCGAAATGAAAAATATTTCTTTTGAATCCCTGCACAGGAGAGAAAATATATCGGTCTCGGGCAAAATGAGATATCGGCAAAAATACAATATCGCGCATCCCTAGTTTTTTTTTTTTTTTTCTGTTTTATTTGTTTGCATTGATTTTGCAGTGCAGATGTTTGAGAGGGTGGCTGATTTGATCCAGATGTGAGAATTTATTGACTGAGAGCTTCAGGCTGTTCTGCTGTGATCCAGAACAACCATCAGACTGACAGGATCAACACACACACTCCAACATATACTCAAATGCTTATTCACATCAGCTGAAAAAACATCATGCTAATGTATCAATGATAATCTCCTGTAATTGTGTATTCTGTGTAATATGTGTGAGTGTTTTCAGTGAGGTTTATATCTGTGTCCTTATTTACCATTTATGTTTGGAATGGCATACTAAGATGCTCATATTTCTGTAGTATGCAGTTCATATGCTGACTGCAGCATGTGAATATTCGGTTGCAGTTCCACTCTGGCTCCACATGAGGGCGCTCACATGACGAGTGCAGAATGAATGGAGGTCTATGGCGCTACAGCCATCAAAATCCACTTTTCTCAGGATATAATTTTTTGTCTAGTAATTTGA
Source organism: Squalius cephalus (assembly GCF_949319135.1). Taxonomy (NCBI): domain Eukaryota; kingdom Metazoa; phylum Chordata; class Actinopteri; order Cypriniformes; family Leuciscidae; genus Squalius; species Squalius cephalus. Next base: position 4,083,859 of record NC_137135.1, on the reverse strand, counting down.
ATGTTGTTTTCGAAAGGGGATGCAAAGAAATTACACATTGCTGGATGTTAGATTTTTTAGAGTCACTTATTTGCTTTAAAAAGTCTTTTAAAATGTCAATGACGTCACACACATCGTACGATCGGAGATACTGCTTTACGGCAATCCTTCAGTCGCTTTGGTGCTTTCGCGCTCTGCACTTTCTTTTCTCTCGAGGCATCGACAACACAGCTGACACAGGTAAACACACAACACAGCTGACACAGGTAAACACACAACACAGCTGACACAGGTAAACAAACAACACAGCTGACACAGGTAAACACACAACACAGCTGACACAGATAAACACACAACACAGCTGACACAGGGAAATACACAACACAGCTGACACAGGTAAACACACAACACAGCTGACACAGGGAAACACACAACACAGCTGACACAGGTAAACACACGACACAGCTGACACAGGTAAACACACAACACAGCTGACACAGGCAAACACAACACAGCCGACACAGGCAAACACACAACACAGCCGACACAGGTAAACACACAACACAGCTGACACAGGGAAACACACAACACAGCTGACACAGGGAAACACACAACACAGCTGACACAGGGAAACAGGTAAACACACAACACAGCTGACACAGGTAAACACACAACACAGCTGACACAGGTAAACACACAACACAGCTGACACAGGCAAACACAACACAGCCGACACAGGTAAACACACAACACAGCTGACAAAGGTAAACACACAACACAGCTGACACAGGTAAACACACAACACAGCTGACACAGGTAAACACACAACACAGCCGACACAGGCAAACACAACACAGCTGACACAGGTAAACACACAACACAGCTGACACAGGGAAACACACAACACAGCTGACACAGGTAAACACACAACACAGCCGACACAGGTAAACACACAACATAGCCGACACAGGTAAACACACGACACAGCCGACACAGGGAAACACACAACACAGCCGACACAGGTAAACACACAACACAGCTGACACAGGTAAACACACAACACAGCTGACACAGGTAAACACACAACACAGCTGACACAGGTAAACACACAACACAGCCGACACAGGTAAACACACTACACAGCTGACACAGGGAAACAGGGAAACACACAACACAGCTGACACAGGTAAACACACAACACAGCTGACACAGGTAAACACACAACACAGCTGACACAGGTAAACACACAACACAGCTGACACAGGTAAACACACAACACAGCCGACACAGGTAAACACACAACATAGCCGACACAGGTAAACACACAACACAGCCGACACAGGGAAACACACAACACAGCCGACACAGGTAAACACACAACACAGCTGACACAGGTAAACACACAACACAGCTGACACAGGTAAACACACAACACAGCCGACACAGGTAAACACACTACACAGCTGACACAGGGAAACAGGGAAACACACAACACAGCTGACACAGGTAAACACACAACACAGCTGACACAGGTAAACACATAACACAGCTGACACAGGGAAACACACAACACAGCTGACACAGGTAAACACACTACACAGCCGACACAGGTAAACACACAACATAGCCGACACAGGTAAACACACAACACAGCCGACACAGGGAAACACACAACACAGCCGACACAGGTAAACACACAACACAGCTGACACAGGTAAACACACAACACAGCTGACACAGGTAAACACACAACACAGCCGACACAGGTAAACACACTACACAGCTGACACAGGGAAACAGGGAAACACACAACACAGCTGACACAGGTAAACACACAACACAGCCGACACAGGTAAACACACTACACAGCTGACACAGCTGACACAGGGAAACACACAACACAGCTGACACAGGTAAACACACAACACAGCTGACACAGGTAAACACACAACACAGCTGACACAGGGAAACACACAACACAGCTGACACAGGTAAACACACAACACAGCTGACACAGGTAAACACACAACACAGCTGACGCAGGGAAACACACGACACAGCTGACGCAGGGAAACACACAACACAGCTGACACAGGGAAACACACAACACAGCTGACACAGGCAAACACACAACACAGCTGACACAGGTAAACACACAACACAGCTGACACAGGTAAACACACAACACAGCCGACACAGGTAAACACACTACACAGCTGACACAGGGAAACAGGGAAACACACAACACAGCTGACACAAGTAAACACACAACACAGCTGACACAGGTAAACACACAACACAGCTGACACAGGTAAACACACAACACAGCTGACACAGGTAAACACACAACACAGCCGACACAGGTAAACACACTACACAGCTGACACAGGGAAACAGGGAAACACACAACACAGCTGACACAGGTAAACACACAACACAGCTGACACAGGTAAACACACAACACAGCTGACACAGGTAAACACACAACACAGCTGACACAGGTAAACACACAACACAGCTGACACAGGTAAACACACAACACAGCTGACACAGGTAAACACACAACACAGCCGACACAGGTAAACACACGACACAGCCGACACAGGTAAACACACGACACAGCTGACACAGGTAAACACACGACACAGCTGACACAGGTAAACACACAACACAGCTGACACAGGTAAACACACGACACAGCTGACACAGGTAAACACACAACACAGCTGACACAGGTAAACACACAACACAGCTGACACAGGTAAACACACAACACAGCTGACACAGGTAAACACACGACACAGCTGACACAGGTAAACACACAACACAGCTGACACAGGTAAACAGGTAAACACACAACACAGCTGACACAGGTAAACACACAACACAGCTGACACAGGTAAACACACAACACAGCCGACACAGGTAAACACACAACACAGCTGACACAGGTAAACAGGTAAACACACAACACAGCTGACACAGGTAAACACACAACAGAGCTGACACAGGTAAACACACAACAGAGCTGACACAGGTAAACACACAACAGCTGACACAGGTAAACACACAACACAGCTGACACAGGGAAACACACAACACAGCTGACACAGGTAAACACAACACAGCCGACACAGGGAAACACACAACACAGCCGACACAGGTAAACACACAACACAGCCGACACAGGGAAACACACAACACAGCTGACACAGGTAAACACATAACACAGCTGACACAGGTAAACACACAACACAGCCGACACAGGTAAACAGGTAAACACACAACACAGCTGACACAGGTAAACACACAACAGAGCTGACACAGGTAAACACACAACACAGCTGACACAGGTAAACACACAACACAGCCGACACAGGTAAACACACAACACAGCTGACACAGGTAAACAGGTAAACACACAACACAGCTGACACAGGTAAACACACAACAGAGCTGACACAGGTAAACACACAACAGCTGACACAGGTAAACACACAACAGCTGACACAGGTAAACACACAACACAGCTGACACAGGGAAACACACAACACAGCTGACACAGGTAAACACACAACACAGCTGACACAGGGAAACACACAACACAGCCGACACAGGGAAACACACAACACAGCTGACACAGGTAAACACACAACACAGCTGACACAGGTAAACACACAACACAGCTGACACAGGGAAACACACAACACAGCCGACACAGGGAAACACACAACACAGCCGACACAGGTAAACACACAACACAGCTGACACAGGTAAACACACAACACAGCTGACACAGGTAAACACACAACACAGCCGACACAGGTAAACACACGACACAGCCGACACAGGTAAACACACGACACAGCTGACACAGGTAAACACACAACACAGCTGACACAGGTAAACACACGACACAGTTGACACAGGTAAACACACGACACAGCTGACACAGGTAAACACACAACACAGCCGACACAGGTAAACACACGACACAGCTGACACAGGTAAACACACAACACAGCTGACACAGGTAAACACACAACACAGCTGACACAGGTAAACACACGACACAGCTGACACAGGTAAACACACAACACAGCTGACACAGGTAAACACACAACACAGCTGACACAGGGCAACAGGTAAACACACAACACAGCTGACACAGGTAAACACACAACACAGCTGACACAGGGAAACAGGTAAACACACAACACAGCTGACACAGGTAAACACACAACACAGCCGACACAGGTAAACACACAGCACAGCCGACACAGGGAAACACACAACACAGCCGACACAGGTAAACACACAACACAGCCGACACAGGTAAACACACAACACAGCCGACACAGGTAAACACACAACACAGCCGACACAGGTAAACACACAACACAGCTGACACAGAGAAACACACAACACAGCCGACACAGGTAAACACACAACACAGCCGACACAGGTAAACACACAACACAGCTGACACAGGCAAACACACAACACAGCTGACACAGGTAAACACACGTGCTAGAAGAGTTTTTGTTTTGTTTGTTTCTGGTCCCGCTTCGGATGCCACGATGCCATCAAGCGGTATCTCTGGTCATAATCAGTCCTTCACTGACCAATCAGTGTTCATTAGCAGAATGCTAGCGTGTTATGGGTAACAACAACTCAACCTGTAAGAAATCGAAAGGACATAAGTACTTGTTCATTCAACTTTCGATCTCATTTAGCTCCAAAACTCTGGAATAGACTTCCTGATACTGTTCGTTGCTCAGACTCGCTCTCCCAGTTTAAAACTAAATTAAAGACGCATCTCTTCAGCCAGGCATTTATATAATATTTTTAATCTTACAGTTAAATCCGGTCTCTAGTTCATAAACGCCAGAGGAGAACTGGCCCCCGACTGAGCCTGGGTTCTCCCAAGGTTTTTTTTTTTTTCTCCATTAGGTCACCTGATGGAGTTTTTCGGTTCCTTGCCACTGTTGCCTTTGGCTTGCTCAGTTGGGGATACTTAATTTAATTAATCAATCAACAATACTATTGATCAGCATTACCAAACGTGGACGTTTTACACTAGAAACAAACACTGATGTACTATTTTATTTAATACTGTGAAGCTGCTTTGATACAATCTGTATTGTGAAAAGCGCTATATAAATAAAGTTGACTTGACTTGACTTGACTTGACTCATGTTGAACTTGCAAAACCTACAATCAAATCTTCGAGATTTCTCAACGGCAATCGGGTGAAAGAGACAAATTTAGCCGTCTAGCCCCATAGACTCCCATTCATTTTGCACTCATGGCGATTGCCCCCAGTGGAGCTCTGGTGGAACTACAACCAATAGGACTTAATAGGGCGTTGGAGTGAACAGGCTTTCCGTAGACGGGCTTTGCTATTGAAGCAGTGTATCGGAGCTTGATTCATTTTGCCATAACCACGTGATCTGTGACGTCCGAAGCTTCGTTTCCACACACAGTCACGTGACTGCTTCTTATTCAGATTCAAAAATAGCGTGAACCCCTTGAGCAGGTTTCGAGTGTAGTAAATAAACTACCCTTCGGTAGTAGTAAATAAAAAAGAAATAGACTTAGCCCTCACACTGTTGAACAAGTTTCTTTAAATTTATTAAATTACCCACAAAATAAAATGTTAGCTCCCCAGTTCACAAACACTTCACCATTCCACGCAATTTTCTTTTATTTTGATTATATATCCCTACATGAGCCTTGCCTATGAACTCATAGGACTAGGACTGAGGCTAAAGTTTATGTGAATAAGGCTGCATTTGTAGATCAAAGCAGATTCATAAGAATTGTTTCTGTACAAGTGAATTAGTCCCATTTATTATTATTATTTTTTTATATAAATTAATTCATACAATTAATTGTTCATACATTGTATAAGAACTACATCAACACTAACAATAATTATGAGGATTAATTGTATTGCTTTGTGGTTTACAGAGCACAAAGTGATTTATTAAATGAACAAAACAAAACAAAAAAAGAAAAAAAAAAGAAAAAGGTCTTCTGGGACAGAAAAGCAGCTTTTCCACCTTTTGACCACAAGATGTCGATAGTGTGCAACGTGTTGAAAAGCTTCGAGTAATGAACTATTTTACGATACAGTCGAAGGGGAAAGCCCCGGTGCTTCACAAAGCTTCATTTCACCATCAGTATTATTTACTGAAGCAAAAAAGTTATCCAATACTAACTGGGCCTGCGTGATAATGTATTTGGCCCCATAGTTACTAATTCCTCAAATCTCTGAAACTGTATTTATAATGTTGTTCAGCTGGACTAAACACAGCCAGTCCTGATCACTGCAGTCCTGTTCAATCAAATAAACACTTAAATAGGACTTTTTCAACAGCATGAAGTTGGTTAAAAGGTCTTAAACAGTAACACACTATTGATAAAGGTGAAAGAAACTCCAGGAATAATGATGAAGACGGTGATTGAAATACATCCGTCTGTGATGGATTACAAAGCTATTTCAAAGGCTCTTGGACTCAAAGAACCACAGCGAGAGCCATTATATCCAAATGGAGAAAACTCGGCACAGTAGCAAACCTTCCCAGAAGTGGCTCAAAGTCACCAAAGGGCCAAGAACAACATCGTAAAGTTGTCCGCTCAATTTACAAAATAATAATATCTATGAAAAAGGCTCCACTATTTAGTATGAGACACAAAATTATAAGAAATCAGGATGGGCAAATACTTTTACAGCACAGTAAATGTCATATAAAGTTGAGTAAAATGACACTGAAATAGTAATGCATGAATGTGATGATATCTATGTTTATGACTAATTATTGTTCTTTACATGTGAAACAAGAAACATTAGTCTTACCTTGTAAGATGAAAGCACTTCACTGATGGGTCTGAATGTGTGATTGGTGTGTTTCTCTGAGTCTCTGCACACTAAACACACCGGCTGTTTGTCCTCCAGACAGAAGAGTTTGAGTTTCTCACTGTGTAAACTGCAGATCTCCTCAGATCCTGATGAACGTTTCTCATTTCTCTCCTTCAGGAACGACTCACACAAGTTTTTTAATGTGAGATTAACTGGAGGATCAGCTTTTGAGGATCTTCTCCTGCAGATAGGACACTCCTGAGTTTTCTTAGTTTTCCAGAACTGTTGTAGACACTCTTTACAAATACTGTGACTACAGGACAGAAGAACAGGAGTCTTGAAGATTTCATAGCAAACAGGACAAATATAATCATCTTCAGCTGCTGAAGCCATTTTCACCGTTTGAGTCTCGCAAACTAAACTCTACTTTCACTTTTTGAACGACGGTTTTCAAAAATGAATCAAGATGAGAATCAAAGATCTGCTGTCTGTTCAGAAATGAACATCACAAAAGTCCTTCTGTAGAGTTTTTCTCTTTGGTCTCCATTGATTGCTTATTCTTTATTGCTTTTGTTGAGACAAAGTCGGTGTGACAGAAAGGAGAAATAACAAGTCAGTCTCTTCTTGGTTAGTGTTGTAAGAGGGAGGAGTTTATGATCAACTTTGGGTTTACAAAGAGGAACGTCAGGATTTCTTCAGGTAAAATGTATTCAAAATGGACCTGCATTGAAATGTGAAAAAATAATGCTGTAAAACTTTGAATTAAATAATAAAATAAAATACAAAACTATTAATTATAAATGATCTCAAAATGCTTATACATGTTTTATTTACTGCTTCTATGTGTTGTAAGAGGGAGGAGTTTATGATCACTGCAAAAAATGCTTTTCTTACTTAGTATTTTTGTCTGGTTTCCAGTCCAAATATCAAAAAATTCTTAAATCAAGATGCATTTACTAGATAAGTAAAACATTATGTCTTGTTCTCTGGGGAAATAAATCAAATTAAGTGAGTTTTTTTTTTTTTTTTTTTTTTTTGCTTAAAATAAGATAAATTATCTGTCCATGGGGTAAGAAAAATAATCTTAATTCAAACAGAAACAAGATTATTTTTCTTACCCCATGAACAGATAATTTTGCTTGTTTTAAGCAAAATCTCACTTAATTTTGTTTTACTTAGTAGTTTAATTCAGTAGTTGGCCATTCATTGTGCGGTACAACAGAATAAATATCTAAAAAACACAAAAAGAGCGCAAAGGGAGTTTACATCAAAAACACCAATCATAAAATTCAAAATTAATTTTCTGTCATGCTCAAATATTTGTCAGTGTAATGGGCAGGAATAAAGATCTGAGCGACTTTGACAAGGGCCAGATTGTTATGACAAGGTGACTGGGTCAGAGTATCTCTGAAACTCAAGGCATGTGTGTCGCTCCCGGTCAGCAGTGGTGAGGATTTACCAACAGTGTCCGAGGAGGGACGAACACACACCGGCGACACGGTGTTGGACACCCAAGACTCATCGATGGACGAGGGCAATGAAGGCTATCCCGTCTGGTCCGAGCCAACAGAAGCTCTAGTGTGGTATAAGTCACACACAACTTTAATGATGTTATGGGAAGAAGAAGAAGTTTTATTTATATAGCGCCTTTCCATAGCTCAAGGTCGCTTTACATGGGAGGAATGAGTCACAACACACAGTGCATCACATTCTGATGCGTATGGGGCCAAAGACCAATCAGAGTGCCTATGATGACCCCTGTCCACCTTCAACGAATTGAGACAATATACCTGTATTGTTACACCCCTACAAATAATGCATACTAAATGCATGATATACATGATGTATTATAAGGATAATGACAGCAAATGTTTTTTATTAGCTCTAATAAATTGTCATTTGATCTGTTTATTATTTTGCTATGAAATGTAAAAAAAATTTTTTTGCCTTATTTATTGCATTTTCCCCTATCACATTAATAATCATAAATTAGGTGTAATTCGAAAACTTAAAACTGTTTTGAAAATTGACATTGTGTAACACTAAACTTAAACTTGTATATTTATTTTTACACTCCTTTTTGAAGCTCTTTTTTTGAACATCTTGGGAAAATGTTATGGGCACTTTTTTTCCATTACATTTTCCCCCAAGAACACATCAATATGTAAATTAAATAGTGTATAGATATGTTGAATTGAACAGGACTACACATTTATGGCAATTTTACCCAAAATATTGTATGAAGTAAAATGGTGTATCAATTCATTCTATTATATCTTTCATAACATAGTTGAGAATCATCTTTATCTTTAAAAATCCAGAAACATAAAAACTCCCAAAATAAAATAAACATAAATTATATATATATCAAGCATTTTTAATGAGTTTCAGGAGCTTTATGAAGGGCAGTGTAATCTCAGATGACCGGAAGATGGCGACAAAACATCATGAAAACACACGGTCAGCTGTGGAGCATTACAATCATCTCTGAACGTACAATATTTAACACACACACACACACACACACACACACACACACCCCCTCTTGTTGACTCCTTTACCTGTTTATATTTGGTGTTCATTTATGAAAAAATGACAGGAATGATCGAGAACTTGGAGCAGAAATACCAACATTTGTACCAGATGTAAGTTTATACTGTTTATGCTAATTCACTTACGATCTATAATATCTAATTATTTTCTAGTTGCCAATTTACTCAAGTATTTTTATGAAGTATGTAATGGCTTAGTATGTCAAATTATGAACAAATATCATTTTCCCGCCAAACATTTAGCAGTTTGTAGCATACACGCTACAACAGAGATGCTAGTTTGACATATAGCTATATTGTTTATTTCAGCCTTAATACAGATCATAACATCTGGGAATAAATGTAGCAAATCAAACCTGATGAGAAGTGTCCTCACTTCATTATAGTATTGCGTGAAAACGAATTAAAAGTCATTTAACAGATGTCATCATTTATTTACTCACTTTCATGTTGTTTCAAACCTGTATGAGTTTCTTTCTTCTGCTGAACAAAAAAGAAGATATTTTAAAGAATATGGGTATTCAGACAGTTATTGACTTCCATAGTAGGACAAATACTATGTTAGTCAATGGGGTCCATCAACTGTCGGTTTACCAATATTCTTGTTCTTGTTCAGCAAGAGATTCATACAGGTTTGAAACAACTTGAGGCTGAGTAAATTATGACAGAAATGTCATTTTTGGGTGAACTGTCCTGATTAAAGTCAATGTGACGTTCCAACAATGGAAGACACGAGATCTCCGCGGCTTCATCTGGCTTTAGCTCCGTGAATGACTGACCCGTCCCACTAGTAATTAATTTAAATTGACCATTACGGCTGCGAGGGAGACTTGTGATGAATTTTCCCAATATCACCGGCTCCCCAGAAGGCCCGTCGCACACCTGGGAAATGTATGATAAAGCCTGATTGGCCGTGGAGGAGCTCCCTTCCCAGCATGCACTGCGGCTGAGTTATGGCCGCGCGGGCCACCTCACTGTTTGCTGGCATGTAATTTGAATACAGATTAGTCGGCCCCGGTGTTCCAGTGCTCTGGCATTACCATTACAGGGGACAGTAATTTGAGTGATGAACACACGGGTTATCACAAGGTCATCACCTTCAGCGAGGTACGGGTGTGTGTGTGTGTGTGTGTGTGTGTGTGCCAGCCAAAACACTCCTGGAGCCACCAGCCAAGGCCTTCGATAGCATAATTAGTTCCTTTAATTAAGAGGTGAGCCAGCTGATTGAATAAATCCGCTGCTAATGGAGCATCCGATTCCCCGTCCCAATAGCTCGCGTGTGCTTCTCTCCGGCCCTCGCGGGGAGTCGGGAAAATGTTTGCGGATTTACTTTGAACTTGCAAACTCAATCCATCTTAACCTTTAAAATCTCGTCTGAAGACGTTTTTGATTTCTATGGCTTTTTTAGATTTCATTTTTTTTAAAGTGATAGTTGTATGATGATTTGACTGTGTGTTGCTATTGTGCATCTGTTGATTTCATTGCATTGTTCAGTCCTGTGCTCTACAATGTAGTTACAAATGTAACAAACTCTAACAAATGTCGTTTCTTTGCAGAATGGGCAGATTTTCAACAGATTCGTAAAGACAGGCTGAGAATGAAACGCTTCACTGTGAAGGTGAGTTAGAGAAATATGTGTAATTTTATGTGTGTCAGCTCCAGTTTTAATAATCATGATGTGATTTTAGTCGCTTTATAAACGTGTGTGTCTGTCCTCATCATCTTTTATCTTAATATATTGGATAAAATATATAAAAATATGGTAACACTTTAGTTTAGGGTCCAGTTCTCACTATTACCATAACTAATTGCTTATTATCATGCATATTACTAGAATATTGGCTGTTTATTAGTACTTATAAAGCAGATATGAATGCCTTATTCTGCATGACCATATTCTACATCCCTTAATCCTAAACGTAACAACTACCTTACTAACTATTAATAAGAAGTAATTAGGAGTTTATTGAGGTAAAAGACATTGGACCCTAAAATAAAGTGTGACCAAAAATAAATTAAACTTACTTTTTAAGAAAAATTATATTTGTAATATTATCAATATAATTTATAATTTGATATATATATTAACGTAAATCGTAAGTACTGTATTAGTTGCCTTTAATCTCAGTTTAGTGAACACACGGGTGAATTTAAATCTCTTTTCTTAAGATCAATTCTAAGTGAAAATTCTTCTCAAATATTGTCTTAAGAACTTTTTCTTTCTTCTTAAGAAGAAAATGGTTTTGGTGTTATTCTTGCTGATCGACTCAATTGCAAAGTCTTTTTGCAGATTACCATAATAATCATAATAACAATCTAATGCTTAATATTTGAACTGAGCTGATAAATTGATTAAACATCTGACCTTTGAGGATCTGAGACAAGTCTGAGGTTATACGGATGTTTACAATGATTTTTAAAAACATTATTTTCAGGAATTCAAATTATTATTGCGTTTTGTCATTAGAACAATATGTAGAAAAAATATAAGAACATTCCTTTAGAAAATGTTTTGGGAATGCAAAATATTCTTAACTTTATTCTTTAGATAGAAAATAAGAAAAAAATAGCAGTTATGAAGACTTTTTTTATTTTTATACTTTTGTGCATCTGGCATCTTTTTCTAATTTAAAAATTTCAAACAAAACTTGTTCTTGGGAATATCGTCTTAAAGTCCCCCTGCAGTCAATCATCTTATCCCTTAATATTAATATTTGATAATCAAAATGACATATTTAAACATGTTCTCCCTGTGGAAAAGTCTTCATGCCTTAAAATAGCCTGAATGTAACTTGACACCCTTGCTTCATTTAGTATACACACATTCATGAATATGCAAATGAGCCTGGAATTGGTCACATGTTTGCAGGAAACAGGGGCGTGTCTTTGAGACTGTCTTTGGTTCACTGCAGTTTTAAGGAGAAAATACTCAGCAATGCTGTCGACATATGAATTTACACATGGTTTGTCTTAAAGTATATTAAAAACACCACATAGACACATAAACAACATTAAAAGCTGGATTTACACCACAGGGGGACTTTAATTGATAATCAATTTATAGTGTTGTTGTCCTTTACATGTCTGTTCTTCCTGTTCGACTTTTAAAAAATCCCTTTAACTAACAAAAGCCAGTTTCTCAATGGCATCACCTTCCAGGAAGTGACATCACTTTGGAGGGAAAACAACCATGCAAATATCAGTCAGTGGAATTGATGAATTCTGTGATGATTTTGTCAAAACATTCCATTCTGTTTAAAAAAATAAATATTTTTTTTAAATCTAAATTAATTTCAGCCAGCTGTCAATCCCTTACTGAGTGAGCTATTGGCTAAATTTAATTGAACCTTCATATCTTTGTTGTGAGCCTGAGCTTGAATAGAGCATGTTTCTGCTATGGCCTTTTAATACAAACACTTCCTGAAACTGCATATTGGATTAATCCTGGGGTTCATAAGGCTCTGCAGAACAGGGATGACCTCGCACTGAAGCTCATACTGTAGCCGGAGCTCATGCCCTCGATTACGCGTCGAGTGCATATCTCGCCTCATCATTTCTGCATTTTATGGTGGTTAACACACCTCTTGACTCCTGTGATCTTTTAATCCCTGTGGGCTATTATTATTGCCATGAGCCTCCCCCCCCCCACCCCTTATTCCATCATTGGCTTTATCTGTTTAAAGGCTACATGCACCTGTGCTTAATAGATATGCACGAATACGCCATTCTCAACACATTTTTTTCTGGCTTCCCTTTGAGTGTTCTTATGCTTCGGTTCGGCTGAAGATTAAATATGTTGAAAGACGAAAGAACATTACAATATTTGAACAGCAGCCGCGCGCGTGTGCTGGAATGGGACTTATCTTTTTGATATCCTTTCTAGCCTTCTCACCGGGAGATAACAGCATGTTATCTACTCCAAAATCCACCCGACATAATTAAACAGCAATGATCAACTGATAGTTATAAAAAAATAAAAGTGTCCTCCTTCAGCAGTCCTTCAGTGCCACTGAAGCGAGACTCGATCTCCTCGACACTTCACACAAAATCACACATCTTCAGGAAGAGTTTTCACCAAGTGCTTTTAAGATTGTGTGCCACACTAAACAGAAATACTGGGATAAAAGTTTATAGTTCAGATAAAAACACACAACAAGCAAATAGTTAATCACCCATTGAAAGTAACTTGACGCTTCAAATAAAGATTGTATCAATTACATAATTACACCAGTAGGTGGCGACAAGTGACCGTTAACCCTCTGGTGCTCTTCTCGCGTAGTCAAAAATGACAGATTTTGAAAAAATGACCAACCAATGAAATTAATTTACTATATTTTAGTTTTTTATTTAATACTTTGTATTTTTAGGGAATTTTATTGTAATAAATTATATTTACGCTGTATTTATAATCCATTTATTCACTTTTTGAGCATAGACCTGAAAATTTAATTCCAACTTAAACTGTTGTAAATCTTGAATGCTTTTAGACCACAGACTTCAGTTTGATCTCTTTTCAAAGACGACACTCGGCAGATTATTGCTGAAGTGGAAAAAAAGTTTAAGAAAGGGAACTTAAAAAAAGTTACAGAATATTACGTTTATTGTTATGAAAAATGCACAAAGATACTATTTTCAATTTTTATATGAAATATATATTTTTCAAAAACATGTTTTACTCTAAAACTGCAAGAAAATCAAAGCCATAAATCTAAACAAGCTCCAAATTTGAGCCTGATATCTCAAAAAATGAGCTTTCAGTGATATTTTGTTTGGCCGCAGTGCCAAAACTTTCCACTAGATGAAATTCGTCTCCCATTCATTTCCAATGCGCTAATTTTTGACCATGAACTGTATGAGTGTGACTATAGTCTTTTCTGGACCATTTAATGTATTTGAATCCTGTCCATTATTTTATTTTTTTGTGTGCAAGTGTTAAAACCTTTACAGAGTTTCATACCATTTCGATGAAGTAAAAAATTCAAAACAATTTTCACAGAAGAAAATTTTTGCTGCAGAAATTCTATTTTTGCCACAATTTGCTAATTTTCTTAAAGGTGTGTAAAAGTCTGTTCTGCAACACCAGTGACTCTCAAACAGGGACATGTCAGGATGACATAAAATTATTCAAATGAATATATTATTAATCATATAATTAATATGAATAGATATGAAATGATTGCTTGATTTTCAATTGCTTGAAAAAAAAAAAAAAAGTTACTAACCACCGGCAGCATTTTTGATCATTTTAACTGAAATTTCATGGCCCCCGGAATATTTTGTTGTATGAATATCTGAACATGCAATATATCAAAAGAAAGAACAGACCCTCTGCTTTTAAACAAAACAACCAGTTTTATTCTAGCTTCATGCATTCTTTTTTATCAACACTTGAATATGGGTACGTTTCATAAAAAAATCAACATTTTGAGCAAAAAGCTGAGAAAATCATGTTTTTGTCAAAGACTACATCCAGATCAGATTCAGAACGATGGAGTAGATCCAGCTCGTCCTGGGTCGACATTTCATTCAGTAACATTAGGCAGTTTTGATTTATATGCTGTTTAATGTTGATAATCTCCTTATTTTACATATGCATATGCTTACATATGATATCGCTTGTTTCTGCTTCTTCTTCGCCTGTGTTTGATCCAGAGATTCAGTACTCTTTCAGAAGATGTGTAATAGCGCCCCCTACCGTATAACAGTGACAACACGGAAAGCCAGACAATTCTGTAAATTGTGGGGAAAGAGTTCATTACTTAATATAAATAGCTTAAAATAAATGTAAAATATAAACTTGATTAAAATTATAAAAAAATACACAAAACTAAGAAATCATATTTATTTTTGTTTTGTTTTGTTTTATTGTTGTTGTGTCGAGGTCATATATGTTCTTTTTCATAGTCTTGATGTTGTTTCAGGCTCTACTAGAACAGGTTTTCCTGCTTGAATGTTGATTATTTTCCTCATATTCTCCATTGTTGCGGCTCCTCTCTTCCCAGTCTGTCAGTAACGCTCTGTTTAGTTCCTGTCTCTATGAAGCCCCTCCTTCTGAAAAGCACACTGTGCTCTGATTGGTCGGCTGGAGCAGTGTGTTGTGATTGGTCGAGCGCTTCGAGTGTGTTTGGGAAATGTTCCTCCCCTTACCATAACCACCAGTTTAACACACTACTAACTAACTCAACCAGGCCCCGCCCCTTTATTCTGCATTTTAATTATTATAATGAGGAATATTGTGACGTGTTCATTCCGGGAGAAACTCAAGACTACAATGGAGGCGTTTCAGGAGTTCAGAAACACTGACACTGATAAGAACTCAGAGCTTGTTCATGCTCAAACAGCAACATCACACACTAAACACAGATGAACATGTGAAAACAGCAGAATATGTTTAACAGATGGATGTTTTGGTCACGGCACATTTTAGTCTCGGCAAATTAACCCAGTAAAAAAACAACAACAACAAAAAAAAACCTTGGGTTGGGTTACACATATTGGGTCATGTTGGGATATTTTCCAAAAATGTTGGGCAAAATTTTTTAAATCGTTGGGTAATTTCTAATAATAACCCGGCTGTTGGGTTAAATACGTATGTTGTATGTTCACTTGTGTATTTTAAATTTCTGTACAGAATTATGTATATTTACATTCATTTCTAGCCTCCACAATATTTCATTTGTAATTTAAAAATATATTTGTTGAGACATATTTATTGTTTTATACAAATAAACAATCTGTATTTTTTTAAAAAAGTGTATTTTTATTTATTAAAATAATGTAATTAATAAAAATAAATAGTTAACTTAACTGGTGGGTTACTTTTAACCCCACTGGCTTTTAACCCAATGCATTGGGTTAAAATACCCCAAAGTTGGGAAGGTGCTGTAACACCCCATAATTGGGTTACTTGTTGGGTTATTTTTAACCCAACATTATTAAGTGAGCATGCATTTGCTTGAAAATGAAATACTTTCCCTGAATCTACAACTGTAGTAATTAAAAACCTCTTCAATCCAACCGTACTCTCTATACAGATCCGTTTTGTAATAGATCATTTGTACATAATTTGTACGAAGCCTCAAATGTTCATATAAGCGAGAAGCGTTTGGCACCACTGCAGGCAAATGGCCATCAGCAAGTGTTGAACCTAAAGATTGAGAGACGTTCATAAGAGTTATGCTCCTTTTCTCTGACTGTGTAAAATGCATATGTGATTTATTTAACAGCTCTCTTATTGTGTTGAAAATCTCATTTCAATCACACATGGCAGTGCATGATTTAAGAATGCATTGTTTAATGGGCTTGCCATTCCCAAATTTAAACTAATTCAATTAATCAGCAAAGCATTCAGTGTGCCTGATGTCTGAAACTCACTTAGGCAAACAAAGGCCTTTTAATATAAATTTTCCACAAGATTTCTTTATTGATTTGGTGCAAAATGATTTGTGTGATACATTCACGCCAATCAATAAAGGCCAAGTCAATAGTGTTTATAAAAAATCATAGCACCATAGATGAAGTGTCAAGCAGCTTCAGCTTAGCATTGACCCGCAGCGTATACTACATTGGAAAATACACTCATAAAAATCCACTTGGCACATCATTTCCCGAATGACCTGTTTGATGGGTCTGACCAATACATTGCATTTATTGGTTAACTGATAAAGCAAACTTTTTATACCTGTAATGATTATGGCAGTAAAGTTATAAAAACTTCAGATGCACAGTGGAAGTAGCAAAAGTTTGTGTTGTAAGAAGAGCAGTCCTGTGCTTTTTATTTGTTTTGGCAAAAGTGTCTCGTCTACGAGTTCCTATATGCATGTAAGTCAGCGGTTATTAATCAGGGGCCCGTGACCCACGACAGAGCCTCAGCAAACATACGAGAGAGGCTGCAGGATGACTTAAAACTTTTCAAATTAATATATTATTAATATAATTATTGAAGTTCCCCTGTAGTCAATAATTGTATCTCTTAAAACTCATTTTTGATCACCAAAATTACATAAAATAGCTAGAATGTAAGTCGACACCCTTGCCTCATTTAGTATGCGCGGTTCTATGAATATGCAAATGAGCCCTGCCTCCACTCACTCACTCAGCTCAGAGATCCACTGGTTGACGATCACACGTTGATCTGATTGGTTACAAGGTAGTTTGTGACGTCAGAAACACCAGCGATTTCAAAGCGTGTGTTTGAGACTGTCTTTGGTTCACTGCAGTTTTAAGGAGGAAATACTCAGCAATGGTGTCGACTTATGAATTTACACATGGTTTGTCTAAAAGCATATTAAACACCACATAGACATAAACAACATTAAACACTGGATTTACACCACAGGGGGACTTTAACAATATTTTTTAAACTGTTTTAGCTTATGAAAAAGATTAAAATGAAGCAGCTTCATCATAATTATGGCAGAAATATCTTACCTTAAAATTGGGCTTCAAAAATTGTGTTGGACAATGAGGGCCTTTGAGTCAAAAGGTTGAGAACCACTGATGTAGGACTTTGGTGTTTGCAACATGCAAGAACGATAACTATAACTGTATTATTGTCTTCACCAGTGGACGATATCCTTCTGTTTATATTAAGTGCTGTAGTTTGGTCTTTAAAGCAGGATTCTGATTTAAAAAAAAAAGTGATTTGAACGTTTCTCTGTGCCGTTATTGTTAAAATCATCCTGGTGTGTGGCATTTGTTACGACATCCGCTTCAAACATTACAATGCTCATGATAACTTTCCTTAACTTTACAATTAGTAAATCCACTTCACCAGCTAATCACTCTTCAGCAGCGATGCCATAGAAATATACAGAGCGACTGCAAAAACAGAAGTTCAAACACAATATTCTACACAATTCTGCGCTTGTTTATCTGGCGCATAAGATCTGTATCTTTATCGTTATAGTTCTCGCTCTTGGTGTGAACAGGCCTTTACAAAATTGCGTTACTCCCTAAAAAGTAATGCCTTTTTTATTGAAAGTAAGTGAGTGAGTGACATTACTTTTACGTTAGTTTTTCTCATCTCAAGGTCAAGATCAAGGTCAAAATGTATTTATATAGCACCTTTTAACAACACGAATGTTGACCAAAGTGCTTCACAAGTAAATCAAAAGATAAACACAAAAAAAAAATTAAACCAAACAATAAGAACAGAACAGGCTGGGCTGTGCTTGCTTGTTTGTATGTTTTTAATGAAAGAAAAACCCAAATAAGCCCCAGGCTGACGGAAAAGTAAGTCCACGTCTGTACGGTAGAGGGCGCTCCTCAAACAAACCTCTCAGCTGCTCTGGATCACAGAAGAAGAAAGTTCAATGCTCTTACTTCAGCAGTAAAAACAAAAAAATTAAACACAATGTGATGTTTAACTAAAGGCTGGAATACACTACACGACTTTTGCTCATAGTCGGCAGTAGTGGCCGAATGTCTGTGCCGGTCTGCAGATTTTGTGCATTGGGAGTTGACAGAATGCACAGAAAGTCCTGTAGTGTATGATGGGCACAGACTCCATCCAGTCGGAAGACATCAGAACATGTCTGATATTCTGAGCCGATTTCAGAACACATATAGTTTGATGCATCGCTAATAAATACTGTACATAATACAGTCACAATACACTGGCTAGACAATGGAAATCAACAGTGCAAAGTCACAAAGATCGAGAAAAAAAAAAATGGAGATGACTTCCGAGATCGGATAAAGACAAAAAAAGAAGGAAAAACATTGATCATGGATCACGAGCTTGGCACTTGATGAGTGATCGTGTTGAGAGATTAGGATATACTAGAGATGCCATGCATAAAATAAATGTGTTAGAAAACGCAGAATCTGCCGTTTGCTGTTTAGTAAGTGTTAGCAGCAGTTTCAGTGTTCACACAGTGGGGTTAACGCTGCTCACTTCACTCCCAGCTCGAAAAATACGGAAATCCTTATAAAAACGGAAAAATATTGGGATCAAACATTTATCTCTTTAAAATATCTTAAATATTCTCACATTTCTCCTCAAAAGTGTTTCAGATTGTGTTCGGACAAAGTTAAAGATCTTAATATGGACTCAAACATTTCTCATCAAACACTTGCCAGATTACATGATCTGAGTTATGCTATCGGCATTAATTGCATTAATCTCTTTATACTGTATATGTCAACAATTACCTCATTTGCATCTGTTGTTATTTATTCTAATTAACTTTAGGATGCACATCTGAGACAACGTTCATAATTAAATAGAAAAACAACTAAGAACTGCATGTCCAGATCTCTGGAGCTGTGAAAGAGAAACCTTTGAGCTATTACATTTTTAATGGATTTTGCAGAATTTATTAGCACTTTGGTTTTGTAATGTGTACAGATAGTCAATAATTTCACCATTTACTGTTAATTTGCACCTTCAACATATTTATATAGTATATAAATACAGTCAAATCAACATTTATACAGACACCTTCAACATTTCTCACATTATCACCGTTTATTCGCTATAGTTTAGAAAATGGTGATGAAATATGAGCAGAACTCAGAGTTATGAACTCAGCTGATATTTGACTGGTTTTGTCCGTCCTTCTGTTAGACTGTCTCACAAATGAATGATGTTGAATATCTGTCAGCTGTTAAATTTAACCACACAATTAGATAATACCAGTTTAGCTCAACCAATCACCAAGCAATGCTTCATTGTGTTCAGTCTGTGTGTAAAAAGAGCATTAGTTATTAAAGAAAACACACTTCAGCAAAACATGATCAGCTCAAAGTGTCTGAATCATTTTTGGTCCAAATATTTTATAAATGTCACTGGTAGTCACTGAATGAAGAATTGTTGTGTATAATATGTCACAGTTCACTTTATTTTGCTCTCCTCACTTACAGAAATTAACTATAGTGTCCTGCACACACTAGTAAAAAAATATAAAAAATTATATCTGATGTCTGAATAATTTTTGGTTTGTCTGTAAATAATTTGGTCCTTGTATTCCATATAATGAAATAACTCCACCGAACGCTTGTTTGGGTGTGAGCGAGCAGGCCGAGCGCAGCTGAACTGTGGACCGAGGATTGTGGGAGCCTGTTTCGGGGTCAGTCTGGCCAATTGCACTGGGCCTGCTTGGCTGGGTTTGGTAGGGTAAAGTAATGTCAGCGTGAGGACGATGATAAATTGTGTTTGTTTAAGCCATCATTACATTGTACTTTTCTTCATGGAGGTCAGTATTTAATAACAGTTGGAGTTGATTGAGGCGCGGGCGTCCCCACTGGTCAGCTGAGGTGACGGGCCATGACTGCAAACATGGAGATATTACAGAGCCGGGATGTTGTCGTAATCTCACACAATCTGCTGCCTGCTCTAGTGTGTAATGTCCTGCTGAAAACTTTCGCTCAGGGAGACCCATGAAGGTTGGGGGGGAAAGCGGGCAGAAATCTGGGGGCTAGTTGCTTTAAATTACAGCCGACCAGTGCACTAAGTGAATAACCTCTTCACATCAGCACTTTATAAACTCAGGATTATTCGGTTAAAGTCTTTTCTTCTCTATTGTGACGTATATCCGACTGAAACGCTTCAGGAACAAGAACAAATGTAGGGCGGGGCTTGATTGTGTCTGTGAGGAATTGATTGGATGGTTGTGGTTTGCTATTGGTGGATCTCATGTGAGTGACAGGTTATAGCTCCGCCCACATCATCAGAGAAGAGAAGAGATGCCGCTGAAGTTATTCTGATTCAAGATTACTAGGAACATGAATTTTACAAAAAGTAATGATGTGCTTGAATTAGAGATGTTCCGATACCATTTTTTCCCTCACGATACCGATTCCGATACTGAGTACCGATACCAGTGTGTTAAAAAAAAAAAGAAAAAAAAAAGATCATACTACGCCTGCATGACTGTGATATGATTAGCATTCTGGTAAGGCCTGGCTCAGGTTAAACCCTTTGTAAAACATGAATGAATACAGCAAATGGAAGCCATTTATTTTTACATTTATTGTAGAACAGTATAAAACAGTAGTGCAACAGCAACTTAAATATAGGAATAATTATTTTTAAAAAATGAAAGTGCAGCCACAATATTGTAAAATAAAGGCATTTAAATTTTTAAATTGAACAGTATAAAACAGCAGTTCGTCCTTCTTTTTCCCCTTAGCTTTGGTAAATTCGTCGTGCTCTTTAGCGTGACGCGTCTTCACATGTTTGATTAAGTTGCTGGTGTTGAAATTTGCAACACTCGTGCCACCCCTCGAAATTGCTTCTTTGCATATGTTGCATGTACTGCCAAACCGCCGACATGATGCGCTAACGTTAGCTCCTTTTAAGGAGGCGTCATGTGATCAATTCTAACCGTTTTAAGAGCGGCGAAGAAGAACTGTGTCAGAGCTAACGGAGCTAACCAGTAAATAGATTTCTATTTCTAATAAATTACGTGGTATCGAATCGGTGCCTGAACTCCAGTACTCACCGATACCGATGCCAGAATTTTCGGCAGTATCGGGGGCATTTTCGATACTGGTATCGGAATCGGAACAACTCTAGCTTGAATAAATCATTTATAATAAACACTGCAATAGGCCTATTCCTTTCCAAGCTCTTTAAAGCAGAATGGATTCTGATTGGCTGTCAAAGTTTTTATTGTTCATCAGTTGAAAAAAAAAAAAGTTCCTCTGTGTCATTGTAAATAGACAGTATAAGTTATAAGTCATTATAAGTTCGCAAATAAATAAAGGTGCAATCTTTTTATTTTATTCTTTTGGCTTTGTCATTATGAGGTATAGACTGTAGATAGATGTGATTTTTTAAAAAGCATTTTAGCACAACATTGTAGGGGGTGTGAATACTTTTGCAAGGCACTGTGGTTGTGATGTGGACTTCACTATTAAAACCTTATAGTTATTGGGGACAAGTGACTGTTATAAAAGTATTTGTCATTGAATCATTAATTCAAGAGATTTGTTCAAAAATGCTGATTCAACCAGTAATGAAACAAGTGAAGAATTTATGATTGAGTCATTGAATCATTTCAAACTGATAAAAAAACAAACAAAAAACATTCAGAGTAATTAATTCAAACTATAGTCTCACATAGTCAGATATATATATATATAGCCTAAATATACTTTATAATCAAACTATCATAACGGTGTGATTTTAATGAGCTCATCTGTCGACTTGATGCCGCTGAATCTCAGCTCTGCTGCAAACATTTCCACATCACTGTGATCAGAAGCTTTCTGAACTGCTGTTTTCTCACCGCTGTCAGTTTTGTTGTGTTTATTTTGTTATAGAGAGGAAAGTGTGCAGCACATATTTATATATTCATCTGAACGTCGCTCTCATTAGCGTGGACGGCGTCGGGTGTTTGCTAACAATATATCTCTGTAAAGTTATTTCACACGTCTGTTTACATCTAAGCAAAGAATAAAAAAAGACCTTCGCTGTGAATATAATCAGGTATTGAATCACGTTCAGTCTCTTGTACGTTACGTGTGCACGAGCGCGAGCAATAAGCGTCTGCTGCAGTTCACTTAACGGCCACCGGTGTCGCTAATAACAAGGGTTTCTGAATTCTACATACAGCCCCTTTAACACTGATAAATCGTAACAATCAAAGTGTCAAGCAACTTGCATTGTTGCATTCACAGCCCTGCCTCTGTTCAGGTATGGGATGCCCACTCTTCATGATCCATTCATTTTTATCTTGTTGAATGTCCTGTTTAACTCGAAAATACGTGACATTTCAGAACTAAAATGGTTTGTGAATGCCATTTCATGTCAGTGTGAATCTCCATCTCCCTTGTCTGTCAAAACAGAAGTAGTGAGCAAAGCATGCAAACATTATATAAAGTCCAAGCTTCTTTCTCTGATACACCACATGTATAAGGGAATCATACCAGCTCTGGTTATGCTACATACTGTATGTTACACGGACAGTACCATTACTTACAGCTGACTGTACTCACTTAATAATGTTGGGTTAAAAATAACCCAACGAGTATCCCGACTATGGGGTGGAGTAGCACCTTCCCAACTGTGGGTTATTTTAACCCAGTGTATTGGGTTAAAAGCCACCTGGGTTAAAAGTAACCCAACAGTTAGTTTATTTTTATTTATGACATTAATTTAATAAATAATTTGTAATTTGTTTTCAAATACAGATTGTTTATTTGTGTAAAACAATAAATATGTCTCAACAAATATTTTTTTTAATTACAAACTAAATATTGGGGAGTCTAGAATTGAATGTAAATATACATAATTGTGTACATAAATTCAAAACACACAAGTGAACATACAACATACGTATTTAACCCAACAGTCGGGTTACTTCTAGAAATGACCCCACAATTAAAAAAATTACCCAACAGTTTTGGATAATAACCCAGCATAGTGACCCAATATATGTAACCCAGCGGTTGGGATAAAAAAAATAACCCAGCATTTTTTACTGTGTCGCAATGCAAACACTAGTGAAGAGGTAACGGAGGGCTAATGGAGGCTTCTCCCCGGGAAACGGCTGTCAGCGGCCTGTCACCTGTTCACTATCCCATCACCATCTAAACAGTGTACTTCTGCTGGGGACATATTCTCCGCTCGAGTGGAGAGTGATGGAGATCTAACCCAGTCATCAACCCCCCTCCAATGATGTGACCTGCCAGATATCCTTTAGCTCCTCCACCACACAATGGTCATCCCACCAGATACACAATAAACAAGCAGATATCAGCCCGTGTTGAGGGGGTTTTAGGACAGGAAAGTGAATCTTTCGAGCTGTCAGATGAAATCATGTGTTTTTCTATGATGGCCAGACACTCAGACGATGCACTTTCACTGACATTTATGAACACATGCCAATACTGGTAAAGCTGCTTTATAGGAAATACTATACATAATGTATTATGTATGCAATGCGATAAGAGAGGCAGTGCTATATTGTAAATATAGTCACGAGGCAAATTCTTGATTTTGTGCTCAGAAACTGTTGAGTTTGGTCAATCAGAGCAATGTTGTGCCACAGTGTTTTACTGTTTAGGAACACAATATCACTGCCCATTGAACTGAGGAGAATGCCGACAGCTAAAGTTTCAGTCTTCTTGCAGTTTTTTTTAGATTACCTACCTAGAATATTTCTACTTCAAGGTTCTCTTACAGTATTTGTTTGTATTGTGCACCGGAATTTATACAGTATGATATAAGAAGATGCAGAAGAAAAACAGCCCTATAGTACAGAATGATGTTTGACATATTGTCCTAAATGGCACTGGGTCATTAATATGGATTTTCAGGAAAACTCCAGACAAATTCCTTGGAGGTTCAAAAGAATGTTGCAATTCTTGAAAAATTCTTAAGAAGTTCGCAGAAATTGTCTTAGAAACATCTTATTTTTCTTTTCTTAAAGGTACACTATGTAACTTTTGTTTGTTTACATCGATACAGTCGATACATCATCAATTCTTCTTCCCAGACGTGTTTTTGTCTTACCCTGATTCACTATGGTAAGCCTATATAAGTGTTTATATTTGAGTCCTGACGGGATGGCTTTCACAGGGAAGTTGCGTACATGCGTCACTCGTCTGTGTGTGTCTCGTCATATCCGTAAATAGAGTAAAGTTGCTCCGGACGTGTGTGTGTGTGTGTGTTCTTGGTGTGGGAGTGTCAGGGTTTAGTTGAGTGTGTGTGTGTGTGTGTATGTGTGTGTGTGTGTGTGATAGAGCTGGTAATAAAACAAGAATCAACATGAGCTTGGCTTTAGGAGATGGAGAGAACTGAGGGATGTGAAGTGTTGTAAAGCGAGGTGGAGATGGTGGTGTTTTATTCCTCTACAGGAGAGTAAGTGTTTTATTGAACAGATAATCTGTTATATGTGTCTCTAACAGAGTTCACTCTAAAGCTTTATCTATTGTGAAGATCAGTTCATTATGGTTGTTGTGCTGGAGTTTATTCTCAAGGAAGTCATGTCAAGTCATCTTCATTTATATAGCGCTTTTAACAATGTAGATTGTCTCAAAGCAGCTTTACAGAGATAAACGTATAATTTAAGGTAACAGAGATTGTTTTGGCTTTATAGCGGTTCTTTAATAAAGTTATTTTCCAGCTAAAGTTAGTTTTGATTGATTCGCTTCCGTCGCAACAATCATTTGTTATTAAATTAGGGGCCGCCAAGAAGACACCATTCTCTCTACACAGACTTTAAACGCGAACCTGTGAGAAACGCTGATGGCGTTCAGATGCGCATTAAGAACTGGTTCTATAGTTATGTGCGTTTGAATATATGTGCGCAGGTTTGTTATTCCCTACAAACCAAGCCTAAACAAAGTACTGATGTTTCCTTATAATTTTGATACAGAATTTTATTAAAGTATCGTGTTTATTAATGTGTAAATCTACAGTAACGTCTTCATCTAGTCAGCTTGAGATCTTTCATCTAAACTGCTTATTTCTCTTAAGACTAGCAGTGAATGTTTGATGAGCTGGAGGATAATAATCTCTCTCTTTAGTTATGAGGAATAATCATATTCATCCGCAGTCACAACCAAAACAACACTCTAAAAACTGCTGGGTTGTGTTAACCCAATTTTGGGTCAAATATGGTCTCACCCAACGTTGGGTTAAAAATTCAATTTAAAAATGGACAAACCCAGCCGTTGGTTTACATTTTTAATGTAACCAATGCAATTTGTCCATTTTTAAATTGCATTTTTTAACCCAACGTTGGGTGAGACCATATTTGACCCAAAATTGGGTTAACACAACCCAGCAGTTTTTAGAGTGAATGTTCTTCCGCAGAATGCATCCAGGTTTTATTTTTTAACCTCTAGAGGGCCAAAAGTTACAGTGTACCTTTAAGATGAAAATAACATGCTTTGGTGTTTGGCTTTCTGGGATAAAAAAGGCCTTGTATCATCTACAGATTATAACTCGTGACAATCACGACTGTCTTGAAGGGAGTTCAACACTGGCTGACGCGGTTATTAATGCTCACTGTATTTTAAATAGTTATTATAGTTAAAGAGCCTGTCTCATGATGGGTGGTCTGTTGCACTCATGCTCGTCTTTCTTGAAATCTTTACAACGTCGAACACAAAATGGTAATTAATATGATTATCCTTTTGCTTGACTATGTTATCAAACAGCTAATAATGTGTTGCTAATGTTACACAAACCATGTTCCCGTTCGCCGTCTCAGTCTGTCTCAGTCGCTGTTAATGATATGCTAAAGCCCACCGGCACGTTGATCTGATTGGTTACATGGGAGATTGTGATGTCAGAAACACCAGCGATTTCAAACAACAGTAATCGTTCTTTACAACGTCGGACATATTAAAAACACCACATAGACACATAAACAACATTAAAAGCTGGATTTTCACCACAGGGGGACTTTAAGGGCAGCCCAAGGGCATGTAGTGCAAACAAGTCAGAATGATATGTTTTTAATCTGCTTTAAGACAAACCATGTGTAAATTCATAAGTCGACAGCATTGCTGAGTATTTCCTCCTTAAAACTGCAGTGAACCAAAGACAGTCTCAAAAACACGCTTTGAAATCGCTGGTGTTTCTGACGTCACAAACTACCTTGTAACCAATCAGATCAACGTGTGATCGCCAACCAGTGGATCTCTGAGCTGAGTGAGTGAGTGAGTGGAGGCGGGGCTCATTTGCATATTCATAGAACCACGTATACTAAATGAGGCAAGGGTGTCGAGTTACATTCAAGATATTTTAAGGCAGTAAGAAAAACATTTTTCAAGGAAAAATTGTTTAAATGTAATTTTGGTGATCAAAGATGAGTTTTAAGGGATAAAATGGTCGACTACAGGGGGACTTTAAGTAATTTCGTCGCACATGTCCCTGTGTTAGTCTTGCTAAGTGTGAAACCAGAAGGCTTGCTTTTGGTAAACTGCAAGTCTGTAAATCCTTCAAGAAAATCATAGCGATCCTAATGACATTATCTTTACATCTGTACCATAATCATCTTATCATCATCATGTGTATTTTAATGAATTAGTTGACAGTCAAGATGAGTCGATAGCGCAATAATGAAACATTTACACTTTGTAGTGTCTGCAGCGTATACCTGTGGAAGGCAAATGACAGCACAATCCCATGGTACAAATGGTTAGTATTTTAAATCATATTAACTCAATTATAGCTATATATTTTATGATTGCCAGGCTCACATTTATCACAAGTGCACTGAATGAGGTTATGTCAAACATCAGGCGCTGAAACTATGACACTTCATTAAACGGCGTCCATAGCGGGGTACTCAATCCCAATCCACCAGAGACTGCCCGATTTTATCAAAAGCCCTGGAAATTGAAGCCATCACTATAAGGTGTCTGGGAATTAAAGCAGTTCAGCCAGCCAGGGAGATAGAGCTTTTACAACACAGATCTGGGATTTTTTTGTTGAAGACATTATGCATTGAAGGAAAGGCATCCTATCGGGAAAGATATTACTGCATTTAGAAAAATCTTTTTTTGAGAAATGGCCGTCCCAGAAATGGTTAGGAGAGACAACGGTGTGATAGTGCTGTGACAAATGTGGCTGAACGTCCACAGAACAGACTGGGATTTGAAAACTTTTGATTTATATCGTCATTTGAAATATATCTCTGTTTGTTTGGATTTAGGCTATATAGCTATTTTTTTATTTTTTTTTATTTTTTCTTGCGAGTTATTTAATTTGACACACACTATTACAAATAAAGGTTCTTTATTGGCATTGATGGTTCCATGAAGAACACCTATGGAATCTCTCCGTTGGACAAAAGGTTCTTTATTCTGGAAAAAGGTTCTAAAAATAGTTTGGTAACACTTTCTATGAAGTCCTTGCTTATAAATAAGTATAAATGGGGCTATAATTCATTATAAGTATTACTATTCTGTAAATATATTTATAAACACTCATTAAGACATATACTGCATTATAAGAACAGTTATAGTTACATTTATATTATTTTTATAATTACTTATAAGTCATGCATTTGCTTTTTTAATACGTATGCTCATAATCCATTATACACTGATTTAATTATACATGATTGAAAATAGATCCAGAGACACTTGTTTGCTAAACCAATTAGTTATCAATTATGTCTTTAATGGCTAATATTTGCATTAGAGGTCATGAATGGTGATTTATGATTTGTTAAATCTATATCTCCTCAGCCATATGCATGGTATTACTTATAGCAGTTTGGAATTATACTTTAAAAATATCGTTACAGTATTTTGCTAGTTTGTAACATTAAAAAAGATCAACATTTTCAACTGTTTGTATTAATGACTTCTGTTATTTTATCTCAGGAATTTTGTTTCATTAGTTGCATTTACATGTAAAAACTTGATGTATGATGAGCACATCTTTCTTAACATTTGCTTTAGGAAAATTGCATATGTTATCACTTTACATAAAGCCATCAATGATGCATTTATAGAGTTAGTAAATGTATTATCACTCACAATAAGTATTTACTAATAAGAACACAACACAGCTATTAATAACAATATATTCACTTATTTGACCCAAAATCTGAATTGCTAAAAAAGTCATTGTAACTATAATATAATAACATTATAGCATTGCAGGTTGCATCTTTATAAATTCATTCATGGAACCATACGACTGGCTAATTAATACTCATAAATCAGTGTATAATGGATTATGAGCATACGCACTGAAAAAGAAAATGCATGACTTATAAGTAATTATAAAAATAATATAAACGTAACTATAACTGATCTTGTAAAGCAGTATAGGTCTTAATGAGTCCTTAAATGTATTTATAAAATAGTAATACCTATAAATAAGTATAAATGGAGCTATAATTCATTATAAGCATGGGCTTCATAGAAAGTGTTTCCAGTTAATAACTGATCACTGGAAGGTTCTTTGGGGAACCGATGGTTTCAATGGCAAAAACCCCTTTATTTTTAACAGCGTACCCTAAAAAAATGTGAAATGCTAACCAAACAATCTCCCTTATAATATAAAAAAGATTGGCAATAGCGAGTTTGGTTTAACAGATAAAGCGAGAATATCATTTATCATCAGGAGCTTGTGCTGCTCCCCTGATTTTGAAGAGCTCAGGTCAAAACAAATGACACGAATGGACAACGAGCCTTTTATTTACCTTTGCCCCGCGCCACAAAGACCCATTTTAATGTGTGGCTTGTCTCGGCGGGGAAGGTTACACTGTACTCCATTGATTTAACTACCTCAGCCAAATGAATATAGCCGTAACCCAGGACATACATGTAAATTGAAATCAAGCAGCTGATGCATAAAACCACCATGCAGAACACAAACCGTCCCGTAGCCCCTCGCCCTCTCTCCGGAACAATGGCAAGGGAAATGTTTAAAATGGGAAGTATTATACAGCTCATCCAAATGAAGGATGTCCAGAGATGCATATAGACGGCTGCAACAATTCACGTTTGAAAATACACATCAGAATATTTAGATTTATGGCTCATCACTAATTGCAGGCTTTTACTTATTATTTTATGGGGCGGAAAAATAATAACCTAATACGTTTTATCTGTCTGCCACTAAGGTCAGGGTTGAGGGTCTTGGTTGCAGTTTTGTGAATATAGATAGATCAAAAAATAAAGTCAAGGCAATCATCTCTATTAATAAAAAATGTTGTGTTGGGTAAAAAATGTTGGGTTATTTTTTTTAACCCAACCATTGGGTTACAAATATTGGGTCACTATGTTGGGTTATTAAAAAAATTTAAAAAAGTAAATCGTTGGGTAATTTCTAGTAATAACCCGGCTGTTGGGTTAAATGTTGTATGTTGTGTATTTTGACCACTAAAAATGCTGGGTTGTTTTAACCCATTTTTGGACAAACCCATACGTGTGGTCAAAAATGTAATTTAAAATGTAACCCAACGGCTGGGTTTGTCCATATTTGACACAAATTTGGGTTCAAACAACCCAGCATTTTTTAGAGTGCACAATTATGTATATTTACATTATATTCTAGACTCTGCAATATTTAGTTTGTAATTTAAAAATATATTTGTTGATACATATATTTATTGTTTTATACAAATATCTCTATTTGAAAACAGTGTATTTTATTTATTAAAATAAAACAAATAGTTAACTTAACTGTTGGGTTACTTTTAACCCAACTAGCTTTTAACCCAATGCACTGGGTTAAAATAAACCACAGTTGGGAAGGTGCTACACCACCCCATAGTTGGGTTACTCGTTGGGTTATTTTTAACCCAACATTATTAAGTGAGTTACTATTAGAGTATTTGAACTACACTATTGAACTATACCCTGCGTATTTAACTTGAAGGAGGGACCTGAGCCGAGTCATATTCCTCACAAGTCAAAGTATACTAAACAGACTACAGTTGGCATTGTATTGCTCCAAAACAGTGAGACTTTATGTTTTTTGTATATTCTTATAGAGAACACACTCACATATGCTCTTCGTCGTAGCTTTTGAATCCCACGTTATTAGTGTCGTCTGTCGTTGTGTTTCAGTTCTGCAGGGCTGTAAATATCTTGGAGTCGTTTCGTCCGGAGGTGGAGAGTTATCCCGAGGGAATTTAATTGTTCCATCTCCTTTGCCCCCGCCCATTTTAAACAGATTGCTAAAACTGTTAATTTGATCAATACCTAATTTTTTTCACCTGCCTCTTTTTTCTCTGTTAAGCAGTGATAAGCGATGGTAGGGTGGCAGGTGGAGTGAATTGTCAGATTTTTTTCCCGCTCTCTGCGGGCCCTTCTGCCATTTGGAGTGATGTAATTTATACCACAGTAGTGGCTCTGCAATTACCCTGTCTATTGCTGTCGACAGTATCTCACTATCTTTTAAATGGATCCAGCTTGACTCGTCCAGCCAGGCAAACAGTACAAATGATGCCATTCCTCATGCTGCAAGTCCTAAAGAGATAAGTTCCTTAAAGAGCGGCCCATTTATCAGTTGATACAAGCAGGATACTTACAAGCCCACTCTATTGTTTAGCTGTTTTGACAGTCAGCCTTTTTCGTTGAGATGGTGGTGGTGTGAAGATCCCTTTTTTTCTTGTAATCATTCCACTGGGGGTGTCAATAATGGGGCTGATTTGTTTCTTAAGGCTTGAGTAGATGGGACGTCTCTTGTTTTCCAAGCCCGTATACAGATTTATATTTTAATTTCACTCCAATGCATGCAGAAATATCTTAACCTTTGGTCCGCTCTGATCACCAAGAAAATTCAGAGGTACTTCCTAAAATGACTATACTGGAGCTCTTCCAAATTAAGGCCAAACAATCTCAAGGTTCATTTGTTCCTACATCAATTCTTGAATTGTGTTTAAAGATCACTAAAGCACTGTAATTTAAGCACTTAGACACACACACCACCATTTATGTCTCCCCATTAACTTGATTATTACACTAATTAATTAGCTGGAGGGAGGAATTTCACAACCAGTTAACAGTCAGATGGCTTTTCTTAAGTGAGAACAATCGTTTTAAAGTAGCGGCTGAAAACTAATCAACGCTGGAATAGAGGAACAACTTGTCCTTGAAGTATTGTGGGTTAGTTATAGAGGATTACAATTCACAGAATGGGCTAGAAACATTAAAAGTAGAGTTGAAAAAGCCAGTCCCAACATCCAAACTCCATTGGGTAAATTTAGATGTGGTAATTACAAAAAAAAAAAGTAAAATCCCCCTGTAGTCAATAATTTTATCCCTTAAAACTCATCTTTGATCACCAAAAATATATATTTAAGCGTTTTTTTCCTTGAAAAAAAATGTCTTGAGTGTAACTCTACACTCTTGCCTCATTTAGTATGTGCGGTTCTATGAATATGCAAATGAGCCCCGCCTCCACTCACTCACTCAGCTCAGAGATCCACTGGTTGACGATCACACGTTGATCTGATTGGTTACAAGGTAGTTTGTGACGTCAGAAACACCAGCGATTTCAGACCGTGTTTTTGAGACTGCAGTTTTAAGGAGAAAATACTCAGCAATGGTGTCGAGGATAAGACTATTTAAATACGAATACTGCATGTTCTGCGTGTCACTGTGTGAATGAGTGGCGCAGACGCGCGGCTTCATTTACCACACACACACACACACACTGAAGCACGCGTGACGCTCGCTGTAGTCTCACTATATGAGAACATGAATGCATGAACTTCTTCTCCAGAGCCGCTCTAAGTCACTGAAGTTCATCAGCATTTTACAGTTTCATTTAAGAAAAACTATATCCTTAACACACTGAAACTCAAAGGTTTTCACCACAACCCGTCAAAATAAAAGTTTGGTTTAACTTGATAATATATTACTGTTGTACAGTAGAATTGAGATATCTCAATTTAATAATGATACTAACACTAATAATAATAATAAATTATCAAAAAATATTTTCACATTTATTCTTCTATGTTGTAATTTTAACAGTATAAAGCTCAGTTGTGCCGCATGATGTTTGACAAAAAAAAAAAAAAGTTTAATTTCATATAAAAGATCAATTAAATTAATGTTTTATGTCTTCATTTGATTACTACAAAATTCACAACACAAATTTGTGGAAACCAAAACATTTAATAGAATTTTTTTTTTTATTATTATTACTAAAATTGTTGTTTTTATTAATATTCACGCATCACAGACAATGGCAAACAGTGACCAAGGCAGCTCTGGTATAATGTCAATAACACTTCTACAAATGACTTAGTTTCTTTACAGTTATTGAGGTAAACATGCCTAAATGACCGAAAAAGGGTACCATTGGGTATACCCACACTGAATTACAGGTACCGATACCGGTTAAAATGTGAACGGTACCCAACCCTAGTGTTGACTTATGAATTTGCACATGGTTTGTCTTAAAGCATATATTAAAAACGCATTGTGTTGACTGCGTTGAATACCCCGATGAAGGCTCTCATGCCGACACATGCTGGTATATTTTTGACATGCAATTAACAAGTGTTGCTGGATTGCTTTATTTTAGCGGGCCAGTGTCCATGTCTGTTCCACATGGTTACCTGGTTAAAGACACTTTCTGGATTTAAAATGATCAAGCTGTGTGCCAGCGGCTTTGACAGAAACGGGAACATAAATCTGCTTTCCTCCACCTATCTGACCTGCTTTGCTTTGTGAATGGGATTATGGGTAATAAATCAATTCCATGCTCTAAATTGACCTGATGTTCATCTCACACTCAAGGGTTGTCACAAAAGCACACACACACGGCAGAGCTTTTTACTCCAGACTGAATTTGTGGGATTTAAAAGATTTTGAAAGCACTGGATTTATTAAAAGTAAGTCAGTGATTCGTTTTATGGCGGCTGGAAAAACTCTAGTCGCACCTGATGTGGAAACTGCTTTTCTCCATGAATAGCTGACTGAATATTTCATTGAATGAATAATCATAGTCATTAATGGAAAAAGTGAAGCTGCAGAATAATGACCTTGTGAAAAGGAAAAAAGAGTCGTTTCAGGTTTGATAAAGCCTCAACGCTTGAGAGGAGTCAGATTGCACCTGTTTTATTATCTGTCCAAGGAAACAAATTTGTGTTTACAAGCTATGAGGCTGTTACAGTGAGCTCTTCTGAGGATTGTTGTCATGTTTGACGAGGTTTGAGAGGTTCATTGTGCCAAGAGTTTTATTTGAAGTAGTTGGCTCCAGGAAAATTGGGAGTAACTTCCCATGAGAAATCATCTTCTCAAAGCACTTTTTTTTTGGACTCCACACAGTTTGGCATCTTTAATTATGAGGTATTCAGTCGCTGTACTGAGAGTAAGAAGTCTGACTGTGTTGTCGCCTCTCGTTGGCCAAAAAGCTGCGCTTGAACACACCAAAATGACTAAAGGCGACTGTCAACTAGCATGTGCGTTCTGTGCCTAATGTAAGTAAATATCTGTCTATATCAGCAGGTTTCAATAATAGTCTATATTCGTCATTCAAAAAGGGAATCCGAAACTAGGACTTCATAAGAAACTTGAAAAACATTTAAAAATCGTACCGAACCCAAACAGCAGTGTAGTATCTCAAATAAGATCATGCATTACTAAAATGTTATACAAAATATTTCCAAGTCCTCAGAGATTGTCAAAAAACATATGTTGTATATATGGCATGTATGATATTAGTTGGGGCTGTGACAGTTTATCAACAGGTAAAATGCAAAAAATATTGCAATTTTCTTGAGAATAATCGTTTAGAAGTGTTGACCTTTACAATAAGATGTACAGTTGTTCAACAGATGCATTAAACAAGGCTTCGTCATGACGTGTGTCTCTGATGATCCGCTTGTTGATCGGTTGCAGTGTTTTTTCCCAGCTTGACCTGCCTCCTTTATCCGGCCTGCTCTCTTTATCCTTTCGCCCAACGATACGGCTGGAGTTACTCCGCCGAGATGGTTTGTATTCCACTTCAAATTAAACTGTGGCCGCGAGGCATTTAATCCACAGATTAGGATATTTCTCATTGATAGCCTTTGATTCAGCTTGTCCCTGTTGTCTCCCGTCCTTTCAGCGGGTTTTAAGATCTCTCTGAGCAAGAAAACTGAATTCTGTAGCCATCCGTCAACAGAGGGCTGGAATGGCCTCTCTCCATTATAGTTAATTGAGTTTGTCCCTCCATGTCATCGAATGGGCTTTCTTATCGGAGTCAACAGGGATGTGAGAGTAGACTACCTCTGCTCCAATCCCACACTCTTAATCTCACATGTCAGTCTCAGCGCTTGGGCTACGACTGCGAGCGCTCCGCAATAAACGTCCCTCTTCCCACTTAATATTCGGGAAAAGTAATAACGTGTTGTTTATGCGTGGCTGTGGGCATGACGTCAAACTGTGAGTGTGAATGAAATCTCCTACAGTGTGACATGCTATATATTCCATCGAGAAACTAATGGACAACATTTACATTTATTCTTTTATTAGTAACTTTGGTAACGCTTTATTTCACATGTCCTTGTTGCATGTACTTACCATAGTAATAACAGTAAATTATGCATAATTACATGCAACTAACCCTCAACCAAACTCTAGTCCTATCTTAACTCTATAGTAAGTACATGTTGTTAATTAATATTACTCAGTACTTAAATGTATAATTACACTGTAACAATTTCACCTTAAAAAGTGTGCAAAGTGATAATACAAGCAGAGAATATTTTACAAATAGAGAACAAAACACGGTTGGTTCTATCACATCTGTTTGAGTAATCATTATGAGTGCTGTTTTTATCACCTCATATTACTTAAGAATATGCAGTATGTAATATTTGTGCTTTTAAAAAAAAAAGAACAAAAAAGGAGAAATTCTGAAAAATCTTGACGCATTTCTTTTCCATATAATGGCAGTTCATAGTGGCTGTCCAACTCCGAATAGCAACAAGAATAGTAAAAGTTCATTCAACTTGTGTGCTATATGTAGACTCTTCTTATGTCATATAATGGTCATGTGATTTGAATCTTTATTCGATTTGATATTCTAATTGTGTGCATTTAGACGTCATTGACTTCGTTTACATGCACTATTGTGCATGGCAATATTGTGATTAAACTTTACTTCATGGAAACAAAATACTTCGATCAAACTAACGCTCATAATCGTAGTAACCATAATCGCATCAAACTGTGTGGTGTACGCCGAATTTAATCGCAATCACAGGCATGTAAAAAAATCATCGCTCTGAGGTACACGGATGACGTGTGTTGTTCACACAACTTCATGAATGAACTCAGTGACATTATTCTGAAGTTATATTATTTCTAGGGGTGTAACGAGACCCTCATGTCACGATTCGATACACATCACGATACTGAACTCATTATACAATATTATTGCGATACTCCAAGACATATGATAAAAGGTTAACAAAAATGCATTGTTGATTAAAAAGCTAAATTTGTGTGTGTAAATGAATAGTCTTGGACTTGGTGCTGAAACCCAAAGCACAGAACAATAGAGACACCAGAATAACAATATTCATGATTCTGAAGATGAAAATACTGAATTATTTTAGACGAATATGCTTGAACTCTTTCACTGACTAGATATGAAGACAATGAAGAAGTGCCATCTGAAATTTTCCTCTAGAATGATAATTTTTATCAAGCTTGTATGTTTATGTTCAGATATTTCACTTTGATGGCAATGAAAATTACCTATTAATTGTCATTAAAGTGAAATTACTGAAATTAAATATACGAGCTTGATAAAAATGCTCATTTTAGAAGAAAATTTCAGATGGCACTTAGAGGCTTTTGCATCTGAACTCTTCATATATTTAAAATAATGTAGGCCACTTTTATTGGTAACATCAGACATCTGGCAAATATTCCCCCATTGCATTATTATACATTATATT
The DNA here is from genome assembly GCF_949319135.1 of Squalius cephalus. NCBI lineage: Eukaryota > Metazoa > Chordata > Actinopteri > Cypriniformes > Leuciscidae > Squalius > Squalius cephalus. The sequence continues at coordinate 4,047,134 of NC_137135.1, read as the reverse complement.
CAACATTATATATAGTAGTTTAATCTAGTACTGACACTAAACCTCTGAAAACTTGTTCAGAATTTTTTTTTTCCTCACACAGTAAATTTTATTTTGGGTGAACTATCCATGATACATACTGTTGCATTTTTGTATTACGATATATTGTGACACCCCTAATTATTTCTGAATGCGACGGCAGCGTAGGCAACCCCAGTTACAGCGGCATTACTATGTTTAACACGGCGCCGAATAATATCCAATACATCCATAGAGATGTGTTTTCCATTTGACATAAGTGGATTAAAAGAGTGGCCAGTAACATGCTGTATGTTAACACAATCTGAGCCTTAGATGTGTTTCCCCCGGACCGCCGGCTGAACGTCTGATGCATAAGGCACACCTGGAAGTAAAGATGCCATGATGCCAAACCCCCTCATGGAAAAAGAAAGCCGTCATGTTTACAACTGTGACAATGAGTGTTTATCATGAGTATCTGAACGCTGGATTGATTTTCAAAAGTGTGAGAGGTTCACAGCATAGACTTTTTAAAATACGTCCAAGAGTTTTACACACCGCTCGGTTATTGTAGGGACATCGACTTTACATTTTCACACCCATAAACATGACGCTGAACAAAATGAATTGTGATTGGTTGCTGTACATGTCAGTCAGATGGCCTCTGGGCGGCCCTTGGCCAATGAAAGTCCAGACCTTCTGCCGTCAGTCTAAAGATCTGCCTACGCGAGACTGAGTCCGAAATTCTTGTCTGGAATTTTCGAACGTTAAAAAATAACTACTACCTCACGTTGTGTCAATCATGTTTACCTCCGAAACTTTCGTCCGTCATAAAAAAAAAAATTGGATGTGAATGTGTTTCTGCCATCTGTAGCAAGCATTTGGAGAGGTGCTTTGACAATTAAGAGCCACCGAATAACGAATACGAAAAACGCATACGAAAACTTCGGACTTGGTGTGCAAGGACCTTGACTGTGTGTGATTTTTGTGTTGTGTGAAGAATGGCTTCATGGAGTTGGTTCTTGCATGTGCCGAAAGGGAATGCAGTGCTACAGTGTGAGAGCTTCTTCATCAGTGAACAACACAGCTCAGGCTCACTGTCAAAGCAAGTCTCTGTACCTGCATTTTTACAAAACTCCAAAAACTATGCATAAAATTCACTTCAGTTTCCGGCTGAACAGAACATTAAAGTAAAACACCAACAATTTAAATTCCTTTTCACACAAATTGTGATTACTGGAGCAGATTATCTATTAATAAAAAGCTGTCATGACCTCAAAACACGTTTACCACATAGCAATATTCGTAAACTTGCTCAGTGGCTCACCAGGTGAGGCGAATCGCTCAGGTACGAGTCCTGTGAAACACAAGTGACAATCAAAGAGCACAAAGACTAGAATCAAGCTAACAAGGCATGTTGCTTCAGCAAATGTGCTTTCATCTCACGTAACACCATCGGTTAGGTTTAGGGTCGGGTTTAGTGAAGGGGAATGGAAGTTTTCTTCCGGGAACGAACACCTCACAATATTCCTCATTTAAATAATTCATGCGCAGAATAAAGGGGCGGGGCCTGGTTGAGTTAGTAGTGTGTTAAACTGCCGGTTATGGTAAGGGGCGGGACATTTCCCAAACACACTCGAAGCGCTCGACCAATCACAACACACTGCTCCAGCCGACCAATCAGAGCACAGTGTGCTTTTCAGAAGGAGGGGCTTCATAGAGACAGGAACTAAACTAGGGTGCGTTTCCCGTAAAAATTACAATATGGGTCGTTAATGACGTCACGTGCTGGTAATGGAGTAATAACTGCTAATTATCGCTAAATAATTGTAATTATCTGCTAAATATATAATGTGTTTAAAATTATTATAGTTAAATTACATAAACAGTTGCAGTATTTTTGTTGAGGACTTATCTGAGGTCTACTTCACTGTCGCTTTGCTCTATTCGATGTTTGATTCATCGCGGGTTCATACGTCACACTCCTCAAACACAGCACTGATTGTTGACATGCTAAAATATATGGATTAAATGGGATGAGTATTACTGAGTGTTAGTTTGCTTATTGTGCCCAAAACAATTATCTGTTTAAGTCCACATGACAGAATTTCTATTTTGGGGTGAACTAGTCCTTTAAAAAATCGATTTAAAAAATGGTGGAATTTAAAAGAACTGTGGAGCAGTTTCAGCAAATACGACACTTTCCCATTTTCATGCATGTAAATGTGAACCATCACGATGTTTGTCAGTGAGCCATTTATATTTCTCCTGTGTGTGTGTGTGTGTGTGTGTGCTTGTGAGATCTGGCTCGTCTCCAGTCCACCTCCAGCATTGGCGTCCACGATTTGCATGCCGTGTTTGTCTTTGCTAATCATGCCGTGCTCCTCCAACAAGACTTGCAACATCAGAACATGGCTGTTCATCTAATTAAGGTGCTAATTGAATTAAATGACTCTGGTAATGAGTAGACGAGCAGCATAAAAAGCAAAGAGTCAGAACAGGCTAATTAACAAAAGAGCCTGGCTTAATTATAACACTTAAAATACATGCAGCACTGCCCTCCCATATTGTTAATTGGTGCACAGGGAAATTTATGATAATTGGGGTAATGATGGCTGCGCGAGGGGCCGTTCCCAAGCCTGCAGGAGTAATTATAAAATACGACGAGTCTCGTGCGCTGCTGTTAATTACTGCTCAGAGGATTCCCTCAGTCTTCTGATGATATTTGATTTTGTCTCGTTTTTTTTTTTGTGGGTTTTCCCCCTTTGACAAACTATGGGAGCTCGTTTCTGCCATGGAATAAAGAAACTGTTAAAAATGTATTTATTTTAATCTCTCAATTCAGACTAGAACTTGCAATTGTGTGTTTAAATCTCACAATTCTGAGAAATAAGTAATATATAGTCAGATATAAATTCCAAGTTTATAATAATTTTCGCAATTGCAAGTTTATATCTCACAATTCTGACGTTTATCTCACAAATTTCAAGATTAAACTCGGAATTGTGAGAAAAAAAGTAAAAGCAATAATTAATCATTTTATTCAGTGACGGAAACAAGCTTACATACCAAACCACACTGAATTTTGTTCTCCACATTTTATCATGGAAATGTGCAGAAAGTTTTAGGATTATGAAGTTTTGGTTTAAAATGATATATGAAAATATTTCAGATTTTGCACTTTTTCACAGATGTTTAATTAATTAAAGTAATTTAGCAACATTGATTGATTTGAACTTCTCTGAAAAGACGGTCAATTCTAAAAAATAAATATATAATTTTCAGCTAAACCTTTTATTATAAATATTATGCTGGTATAATATACAGTAGTGGCCAAAAGTGCTTTCCGGAGGGGATATTTGTTTTTAATGAACCTACAAATCTGATTAAACCATCAAAATATGAGGAAAATATTTTATGTTTAAATATGAGGAAATAATAATACAGTAATCTTGATTAAGGTATTTATCTGACAAAATTATTTAGTAATACAAGTAAACTAAAGATACATATTTTGTTTTACTAAAAAAAAGAAATGCATAGAAAAACATAAAGCTAACAGGAAAAAGGTTGCTTCTCTCTTATTTTTGCATGTGTTCATACTATCTTTATATGACATTTGGCCAAAAATCATGCACACACAATTTGGCCTGTTTCATTGCGTCATTATCACAAACTCCGAGCACAACTACACAATATACATCACTCTTGGCCATTACTGTAATTTGTAATGATTTTTTGTGTGTAAAATGAAATAACAACTGCAAAATAGAACCATTTTCACAGTAATACTGTCGCTGTATGTAGGTTTGACGTTTCGAAAGGTTTTCACTGACTAAACGGCAGTGTTTTGAGATGAAAAATGTGTGTTTGGTTAGCGGTTATTTCATGCATTTCTCCGGCGCGCCTCAGATAAGTTATTACAGTAATGGTGTCCACTGGTGCGGTCGGCGGATCCGCTGTAATTTACCTGAGCCAAACACAACACCCTCGGCCCCCAATAATGTCCCTTTATATTTGCGGCCCGCAAGATAAAAATCCCTAATGCCTCCGTATTAAAAGAGCTTGCCTCATTTACAAATGTAATTTGAATTGAGGATCGTCTTCCAATATCCCACTCATTTGGGTGGCGATTGAACAGGCCTGTATGAGGAGATGTCTCTGTCCCCGTGCGGACTCGGCCCGTCTCTGCGCCGGCTGATGGAGTGATTAGAGCTGTTGGAGATTACTCAAGCAGAGAGACTGTAAATTGGCAAGGATGTTTTATCAGCGTGTGTCACAATATATGAAAGCAGATGTGCGTGCGTGAAGCTGCTCTCCCACATTACGCCGGGCCAATAATTGAGATCTTTTTTATTCCCGCAGATTACCGCTCTCACTGATCACGCTGTCACGTCAAAGTGAGCACTTCATTCGCCTTGTATGCACGCCAGATCTATTTTGCTTTGGTAATGGGCTGATATTACCGCTGCACAAAGACGATGAAGACATCAGTGTGATAGATAGGCGGAAGATTAAATGGGATCTTTATGACTTCTTTGATCATCAGTTATGACTGCGTGATAAGATGAGTCAAGTTGGGTGCTGATTTGTTCTTTATTGGATGCAAACATTAGCCAGGGGCAGCCAAGCTTGAGCTGATGCTCTCATTTAAGGTGGAACGGCGTGTTTCGTGCCTGTGATGAGAGGAGAGGATCTTATGCGTTTGACTTTGTGCTTGCAAACTGGGGTTTATTACAAGGCCTTGTTTCAGGACTGCATTTTCTTGCTCTTGTTTGAATTTAGCTGCTTATTCAAAATTGGAAACACTTTATTTTACAGTGTCCTTTTTACATACGTTACATACTTACCATAGCAGTAACAGTAAATTATACATAATTTTATGCAACTAACCCTCAACCAAACCCTAACCTTTTAGTAAGTACATGTAGTTGCTTATTATTACTCAGTAGGCGACACTGTAACAATGACACCTTAAAATAAAGTGCAACCTCAAAATTGCATTTGTTTGCTTGGATTTGAAATGCTTTTAGAATTTGGTAATATATGCAATATGTGTAATACCATTTAAATTAATCATATGAAACAGTGCACTTACTGTGTACATGCATGTTTTTACATTGTACTTTATTACAGCTGCTATTATGTAATTACATCTATAATTACACTGTAATTACACCTTAAACTTGTCCTAACCTTACCCGTATCCAGCTCAATAGCAGCACACGTGATTTACAATACAACATCAACACAATCAGTACACTGAACCTAACTATTAGTGTTGTTTTTATGCAATACAATAGTAGTTAAAGACACCTGATATAAAGCAGGACCCTGAATTCTACATTCTTTTACCTTTGTGGTTGCAAATATGCAAATATTGTCTGACGGGAGCGTTCAGTAGCATTTGGGACTTGTTTGAGTGCCTTTTTTTGTAATTATATTTTGTTTTGTTGGGATTGATTTGTTTAATTATTTTTTTGTTTATTATGTCTAAGACTTTTAGACTGGTCCAGATGAAATTTTTATTTTATTTTTTTGCGCTGATTTTTGGAAAAAAATCTGTGGAATTTATTTCAGCAGATTTCTCGTACACTGTAAAATCTAATTAGTTAGACTTACTTAAAAAAACATGCAAATTGATTGCCTAAGTAAAGTGAAATAGGAATAGTATGTTGTACTGGCAAATGTTTAGTTAGTATAGTTCACTTACACAAGAGTTCTAGAAACTAAAAAAAGAGTAAATAATGAATAAAATGTAATTGTTACCATTGTTCTGGTTTGTAGGCTGAATTGTTGAAGTCTGTGTGTGACTCAAGCACGGATAATTGCTGGAAATAGTCACAAATATAGAGGAACTATATCAACCCAATTAAACGTTTCTCAAGGTGTTTTATTTTTATTATATAAGTATTATATATATATATATATATATATATATATATATATACATACACACACACACACACACACACACACACACACATATACTGCCAAATGGAACACTGATCATCATAATGGTGAGTTCAAACTAAAACATTTAAGGAAAATCAACATCAATTTATGAAGTCAGCTTATGTGATGTTCTCTCAAATATTTCAGTTGTGTTAACTATTGAACTTTCAAGATGACTTTGGGAAATCAGTGAATGCAAACAGAGAAAAATAACAGCAGAAGTGGGGGAAATGAGTGAAAAGTCTATTAAGAATATCCCTGCCTTTATTGTTTTTTTTTGTTTTTGTTTTTTTTGCTTGACAAAATGGCACTCAAACCAATCAATTAATCTTAACTTGTTTTTTGTTTTTGTTTTTTGGAGCAAACAAGGAATATATGTGAATAGTAGATTCCAATTTTTACAATTAAGGTAAGACATTTAAGTTAACTAAAAAGTGTTAGAATGTTGTATTTTACAGTGTGGGCTTCAGGGTTCAGATATTTATTCCCACAGACTAATTGAGATATTAGCAATAACATGTTGCATATAATATTAACGGATATGACGTGAACTAAAGGCTATTGGCTGTTTAGCCAAATCCAACAACAAATACATCAATGCGGGAAATTAAATGTGCTTTTTCATTGGATGCTTGAACCGCAGTATGTGTTGGGATGGTTTTACGTGAAAGATTTTAAAAGAAAACAAACAGTCTATTTAATCTCATACAGTATCTGTCCAGAGTCACATTCACGGCGTTTCCACCTTAAATCTGATGGATTAGACAGGATTTTTCCCCCTGCTATGCAGATCAAGGCTTGGGCACTCAGCGATGACAGATACTAATGTCTAAATCAGCGTCCCAGACCAGACTGGGCTGTTGCTCCTGCTCTCCGTCGAAATGTCACCTGTTCCCATCCACCGATTTGCATAATGCAAAGTTTCTCACTCGTAAAATACAGATTAAGAGGGGCGATGCGGAGGCATTGGTAACTCCTCTGGTGATTAACTCGCTCAGCACTGAAATGTTAACGCTACAGTATTAATTACATGCCCACAGACTGCTCATTCACACCGTAATGACCTCTGAGCGCGCCAGGCCATGTGTTACAATCAAGGTGAAGCGCAGCGCCGGTTAGCACTGGGACACAGTCGCCGTTTACTAGTGCAGATCTGCTCTCAGGCTTTCAGAGGCTTTCACAGCAGGATCAGGGGATCTTCAACCCTTTACAGAGATGGATTAGAGATTTTATAAAACTGAGTGGTGCATTTTAAATGCAAAACCCCCTGTGTTAAATCAACATTATCCACACACACTGATAAAAAAAATGATTCTGTGGTGAAGTAAATGCTACAGAAAAAACAAATGTAATTCCTATGAAAAAGTTAGTTCAGACAAGAATAAAAAACAACAACAAAGTAAATCCTATATTAGTCCTCAATTCACATCTAAACAGCACAGCAGATCGAGGGATCTTCAACCCTTAGATGGATTAGAGACCTCTGATACATATTTTAAATGTGAAACCCCCAGTGTTAAATCAACATTATCCACACAGATTAGTGTTCGTTTAACACTGGGAGTTTTATACTGTAATTACATGTACATTACATACTTTATTATGATGCACAGCCATTGAAACAACAGACTTATAGTTGTACGCTGATAAAAGTTTGTCTTAGAAACTAATTTTACTCAAAAATTGCTAAGTTTCACAAACAATTACACCCAAAAAAAGGCAAGTAACACATTGAATTTAACATGAAATTTAACATTAGAAAAACAGAAATAGTATTTTCTTGTAAAACACACTCTAATAAAATCAAATGTATGTGCAACTTTAATTTTTATTTTATTTTTTACAATGTACAGTGTATTTTAATTTTACATTTAGCTGAACTTCTGCTTAATTTAATATTGTGTGTTTTTGTTTAACATATTTTCACCAACAACAAAAAAAATCACACAAAATAATTTGAGATCAAAGAATAGTTTTTCCTTTGTTAAAGACCCGTTTACTATAGTATTCATTTATTACCAGCTATTTGTCTGGCAACACCACCCTAGGAAACATAAATATTGCAAAGTAAACATAATAAACCTTTAAACAAACAATGTTAATAATAAAAAGAAAGCAGTTTGAGAAATAGTATTGAAATGCAAAGACTAAAAACTTTGATGCAGAACATCAGTTATTGTTGCATTATTAACACTGTATTGCTGATCATTTAACATACTTTATTATGATGCATAGCCATTAAAACAACTATTAATGATTTACAGTCATATAGTTGTACGCTGATAAAAGTTTGTCGTAGAAACTAATGTTACTCAAAAATCACTAAGTTTCACAAACAATAAAAAAGGCAAGTAACAGATTGAATTTAACATGAAATTTAGCATTATTAAAATGGAAATAATATTTACTCTAATCATCTTCAACTTTGAAAAATCATTGTCTTACAATGTACAGTGTATTTTAATTTTACAATGAAACTTTAGCTGAATTTAATATTGCGTTTCTGTTTAACATATTTTCAACCAAAAAAAAAAAATCACTCAAAATAATTTGAGATCAAATAATTTTTCCTTAGTTAAAGACCCCTGTACTAAAGTACTCATTTATTACCACCTATTTGTATGTAGTTCATTATTATTACTCAGTACTTAAATATATAATTACACTGTAACAATGACACCTTAAAATAAAGTGTAACCGAAACAGTGTGATGAATAGTATTAAAAGGCAAAGACTAAAACTTTGATGCAGAACATCAATTGGTATTGTTGGATTATTAATACTGGATTATTGCTGATAATTTAACTGACGCTCGCTGGTGCATCAAATCCCCCAGTGTTTAAGTGGCGTGGTCCCAGTGGTCCCAGTGGTGTGTTGGGACTCACTCGTCTTCCTGACAGCCGAACAATGAGCTCCATCTCTGGGCCTGTAAACCCTGAAGACTCCTCGTGTGTGTGTGTGTGTGTGTGTGTGTGTGTGTGTGTGTGTGTGTGTGCTGACCGTGGCCCACAGCGAACACTTCTCGGTCTGAGCGCCTGTTGCTCTGCGCTGGGACAGGGAACACACTCGACTCTGAGCGTGAAGTGACACCTGACCGAGGACTCCTGAAACACCAGCGTTATTAAGGCACGCGGGACACCTTTCGTCCCAGCGCTGCATGCTAGGATTGCTGCCGCGCGCCGATAACGCTGGGTGGCTGATAAAGTCCAGGAGTAATGGCTTTTTACTAATGAGAAAAGTGCCGCTGATTATGACGAATAGCCCTGGACCAACAGGCTAAGCTGCGACACAAGCCTGCGATTGTTAGCAGCACAGGTTTAGCATTTCATTATGTACAGCCCCACTTATGTGCAAACCCTGCGCTTAAATGCACTTTCCCCCGTATTTCAGTTATTGTCCTCCGCTTTAGCATTTACAAAATGCGACCGCTGCATCAATAAATTGCGCTTCTAGTATGAAATGCATGATTTAAAAAAAAAAAAAAAATGCTGCTCAGACAGAAAGGCTGAGTGCATAAACACTCTAAAATATGCTGGGTTGTTTTAACCCAACGTTGGGTCAAACATGGACAAACCCAAACATTGGGTTAAAAACTGAATTTAATTTTTTTAACCCGACGGCTGGGTTTGTCTATATTCGACCCAAAGTTGGGTTGAAACAATCCAGCATTTTTATATATATATATATATATATATATATATATATCTTTAACTTGGAATTGATGGTTTGGTTACGAATCAAAACATCAAGACCATGATGCACGGATAATTGTGGTGGTATCTGGTATCGGTTTGCTGACCTGCTTTATTTTTTGATTAGACTGCGCAATAAAATGCTAAATATCTGTCACCTCTACTCACTTGGTTGTTTGCACTACTTACCTAGTTTACCATGAAATAATTAATGAGTTCTTTAAAATTTGTGATAAACCAATTAATCAAACAGAGCCATGCATCATTTAATCATTTGGCTGTGTCACACTTAATTTTGCAGTATAAATCAAATGCATTTTTATACATTTTTGGCTGTCTGTTTGATTCAAAACTCTGAAAATAAAACAATGTTTTAAAACCTTAAAGTGAACATTTATGAATCTAAGGAAGGATTCAATGTTTTAAATGCATAAATAATGCAGGTTTCATTGTAGTGCTAAAAAACGGTCCAAGGTAGGCTATACAGTCTCTGAATGTGGAGGAGGCATGCAGAATATAGACTGAATATCAGGTGTATGTTTGTACAGAAATATCAATAATAAATATGAATGGCTTTGAGGATCCTTAAGCGCTGTCATATACACTCAAAACAAATGTCATCATACTGAATTGAATAATCCTTACATAATTTAATTGAATAATTGATTGAAGGATTGTTCAGTTTATTCAATTAAGTTACGTAAGGATTATTCAATTCAGTTTGATGGAAATTTACTATTAATTAAATTGCATGAATCTTAAAAAAAAACAAAAAAACATGTACACTGAAAAACACAATAAATAAAATTTACTTCATTTTCATTTGCAAGTATTTGCATGCATATTTTTCACATATGGAATTAAGCTAAATCTACTTAAGTAAAATTAACATAGAAAAATAAGTAAATTTAACTTGGCCAGTTAAAGTTTGAGTGATAATATTGTTGGTTTAACTTAAAAAAAGTTACCTGGTTACCTTACGATTTTGAGTTCATTGAAATACAAAAATTGAGTTTATACAGTGAAGGAGATTGGTTAAATCAACAGAAACTCAAAATATTATGTCATCTGAACCACATTAATTATATAAGTTGATTTGACAAAAGAAAAAGTTAACTTTGCAATACCGTAATGCATTTTACTCAAAACAATATAACACTGAATTAATCCATGCTTTTAAAGTGTTTGCTTTACTAAGAACACCTAAGTACAGTACAAATATTGTGTAGACAACATATCTAATAATGTGATACGCAGAGATCTCAATACTTGGTTCACAATTCGATTCAATTCAATTCACATTTGTTATTTGTAAAGCGCTTTTCATAATACGTGTCGTTTCAAAGCAGCTTTAAAAAATGCATGCGAACATAAACAATATCGGTAGTGTTCGTCAAATCATTTTTGAGATAATTTAATGTGTGATTTTGAGTAGAAAATTAACTCCAAATGTCACAATACAGCAAGCTACTAAACCTAACAACAAAAAGCAATGATAAAACAGCTGGAAAACAACTCTTTTGTTCAACATCGCACTGGATTTTCCTCTCGGTTGATGCATATTCCTTAGTTTATTTGATAATAACAGCCTATGAAACGAGCCGTATGGACCAGCACCGGCTGAGTGTGTGTGTGTCGGTTTAGACCCCGGGGTTAAACAACTGCTCTGTACACTGAGCTTTGAGAAAACACTCGACGGTTAAGCAAAGCATACATTACGCGAGCGCTAGCTTGTCACTGTCAGTGTGTGAAACGGCAGGGTCAGAGGAGAGGGCAAAGCTCATAAACGGCCCTGAAAGCAGACAAATAATGGGATCCCTGATGTGGAACGACCACTGAAAAGCTTGCTTATGTAAATAAGAGCGCGATGTTGAAATCCATTATCAGGCTCATTTGCATAATGGGGTGTGCAGGACGAGCCCCGCCCCCAAACGTGATCCCGTATCCGACCCGTCTCCGAGATATCAGCGTGATCCGCTCTCGAAGGTTTCGGACTCCTCGGATCTCCATATCACCCCTAACAGGCCGACACCGTATTAGCCAATCATCTTTGATAGATGAAGCATGGAAATTAGTGGCGGACTTAAAGTGATAACCACAAGCAGAGCTAACATCCCATTATGGCAGACTTAATTGATGAGCTCATTAGGATCATTATTAGAGAAATTGATTTCAAATAGGCACTTAAATCCTGCCTGCTAAAAAGGTGGAGGAGAAAACGCTCCACAATGCTCTCTGAATCCCTAAAATACATAATGGAGCAAATAATTTAATCGGCTTTCTTTAATTAATAATTTGAGATGGCGTAATATGATCGCGTAAGCCGTTAAAACATTTATGTATGGAATCAACATTAATGACCGCTCATTGTGCGTGCGCCGGTAATTTATTAATTAACCGTAATCTTAGGCATTCAATTACTCGTGTGCAATGGGTAATTTAGAGGTGTGCAAGCACTTCTGAATCGGAGAGTTCTCCTTACATAAATGTTTGAATCTATTTTTAGAAAACGTCTTTTAGAGATTGTTAACCTCTTGCCTGTTTGGCGCCACTAAAGTATTAGGATTCCTGATGTCATGCAGGTTCATTGAAGGTAATTGAAGTTTTATTACACAGTTAAAGAGTGGACACTGTCCATAAACTGTTACTGAAGCAATTACACTGGCCTTTAGATCTTCTTTTATTGTCTTAGTGGCCTGAATTTGTGATTTGGCTTTTCATTCAAATGTCTGGGTCCAACATCAGTGTTTATTTAAACAGATATTCTTTTAGAAAACATTATATTTTCGGTCTCTCGGGTGTCTTGAAAGTGAGGTCAAACGCTGTGAGGTCAAACACATGCACTTTCTTTAGGCGGGTCTTTTTTAGCTCTCGATGGCTTAAACAAGCACACATGAAGAAGATCCCAGAAGCCTGTGAATAATTTCACCAGTAAAAGCCAGCAGCTCACTGAGATGTGAGTAATCAAACAATGAACCAATCAGAACAAAACGCATGAGATCACATGACGGGAGAGGGAATCACATGACTATGGGAAACTACAAAATAAAAGACATTTTAGTTAAAATTTTAGTAATTTTATATTTTTTATTAAGTTTTATTTTATTTCTAGTTATTTTTGTACATCAAGTTAAACTGAATAAAAATGAGACATGTTGCATTGGCAACTAGCTGAAATAAAGTTTAAATTAAAAATATATATATATATTTCAAGTAACAAATGTTTTTTTTAGTTAACTATAATAACCCTGCTTTGAGGTAAAAGTAATTATTTTATTATGGGCAAAAAGGTAAAAAAAAAAAAGTCCGCCTGTAGTCAATAATTGTATCCCTTAAAACTCATATCATAATCAAACATATTTAAAAGTTTTTATTGAAAACAAATTTCTTCCTGTCTTAAAATATCTTGAATGTAACTCGACACCCTTGCCTCATTTAGTATGCGCCGGTTCTATGAATATGCAAATGAGCCCCGCCTCCACTCACTCACTCAGCTCAGAGATCCACTGGTTGACGATCACACGTTGATCTGATTGGTTACAAGGTAGTTTGTGACGTCAGAAACACCAGCGATTTCAAAGCGTGTTTTTGAGACTGTCTTTGGTTCACTGCAGTTTTAAGGAGGAAATACTCAGCAATGCTGTCGACTTATGAATTTACACATGGTTTGTCTTAAAGCATATTAAAAACACCACATAGACACATAAACAACATTAAAAGCTGGATTTACACTTTAACTAATGCTTTATCTGATGTGTATTTTGTCATTCACATGCTGCTACAGATGAAAATATACAGTTTCCCACTGACTCGATGGCATTACACACCAACAACACCCTCTTGTGTCCAATGCAACATCTTTAAATTATGCGTACCATTATAAATCAGTGCCATCTTCAAACCACCCATATTTCGTGTTCATCCCTGAAAGAGTGTTTGGCTGATAGCGCTTGATCCCTCGGCACATTCGCCGGGATGTTCAATGGGAATTTCGAGTTTTCCTTAACTGGCACTTGCCTTGGAAAATGAAGGACAATACAAAATCCTCCATTGAGAGCAATAATACAGACTGTTTGCCACTAGTGGGACATTATCAAGCTGGATTCAGCGAGACACGCTGTTCTCTAAGCCACATGAAGTCCATCCTCAACTGTCCCCTCGCTGATTCAACATGGTTAAATTGGTTCCCGAGCGCATTGATATTTCAGCTCTCCATATTGTGCTGCGAGTGAGGATTACACGTTTAGAGGGAACGGATCGTTTGCTGGCATAAAGGTGGTCTTACCCTTATCAGCGGCGCAAAGACTCTCATGCATTCACAACGCTAAAATCCCCTTTAATTGAATTTCTTTTTAGACACACGAGCTTAGAGTTTTTTGGCATTCAATTTTACCTCGCCTTTCGGGATGCTTAAACTCTTCCCGTCATAAAAGCCCATGTCAGAAAAGGAACTTGCAAATACTTGCCATTTTTTTTTAACACCGTCTACCTTCCGTGCCAGTTATTATATCATTTCAATGAATACTTTCTTGAGAAGGGGTTATCAGCTAAAAAATATATATATACACTTCTTTCAAGGGCTGATTTAGTGCGTTTAGAAAACTCTCCGAGGAGATGTTAGCATGCCGACAGGCCACACATCAGGAGCGCGCGCTATAAGCGATGCTATCTCTGCGCTCTGATGTATTTAATGCATTGGCGTGAGGACAAGCGCGAGCTGAATGTATGGCTCTTACAGATGTAGAGCGGGTCACAACATGCTGCAGATTGTGTCAGCCAAAGCTGTTTATTAAGCCAGACCACACCATTCATAATCTGTATCTCTCCTTCACATGCTACGGGGGAGGAATATCATATTTTTCGGCCTATAAAATGATAATGATAAAGAACGATCAGAAGTGCTGGTCTGGTCACTGGCCCACATGTGAAGGAGGCTGAGAAAATCTGCACTTGAGCATCAGGCTGTGATTTCTCATGCCATAAAGGGTCAGAACTAAACAATAGTTGTTCCGATCATGTATGCATGACGCCTCTTAAAGCTGCAGTGCGTGATTTCTGAGCCCCTAGTGGTTCCAGAGGGAACTGATTAAATATAATGATTGTTTTCAAACGTGTTTCTCAAAAACACTCCCACTTTTGGCCTGTTGCACGAAGCTGGTGGAAACCAAACAAATGGGTTTCGATCACATTCAGTGGGGAACATGTTCTGTTAAATCAGGGTTTAATACAGAGATGATTTTGTTAACCTGAAAGTATGTCATAATTCACTTTTCTGCTAAAGATTAAGATTTTGTTATGAAACATATCACTAGTTGAAAAACATTTTGTTGTGTTCTTCTGTGCATATTGGCCAGTAGGTGGCGGTAGAGGTTCTCAATATACACATATCACTAACCTCTACCGCCACCTACTGGCCAATATGCACAGAAGAAAACAACTCCTATTGGGAGGCGTTGCTCATGACGCATAGTATTTTACTAGACCGGTTTCTTTCTTTCGTTTTTTTCCTTTTCTCTCTGTATACATGGTTGGAATGCAGAAAATCCCATCCTCGTCGCCAATTTGTTATATCCTTCTTACTAAGGATATAACACATTTACAAGGCAGGAAAAGACTCTGCTGCTGCAGCGCAAGTTTGAGAAAGAAAATATCTGACTATATCAATGCAAGTGAATCAATTGAATTTTTTAATTATTTATATAGTTTCATGTAAGTTTAGCAGTTTTTAAAGTTTTGTAAATTCTAAATCATAATCTTTTAATATGTAATTAAAATTATGCACATTTAATTGAAATTTATTTAATTTCAAATGAATTTGAATATATTTAATTTACCTTAAAAGTTCAAGATTAATTTTCAAAATATAATTTCTTATGTGTAATGCTTTAAGGATATACTATAATTCGGCAACACTTTATAATGTTTCATACATGAACTAAGAATGAACAATACTTTAATATTAACTAAGATTAATAAATAATGTAATATCAACATTTACTAATACATTATTCAAATCAAAATTTGTATTTGTTAATATTAGTTAATGCAAGTAACATGAAGAAACAATGAACAGCTACATTTGTGTTAACTAACATTAACAAAGATTAATAACTACTGAAACAAATGCACTGCTTATTGTCATTTCATGTTAGTTAATACATTAACTAATGTAAACAAATGTAAAGTGTTACCTATAATTCATATAAAATAAATAATTACAGTTTTGTTTCTAACATGCATTTACTGTGAACTGTCTTTATGTGGAGCAGGACAGAAAGGGGGCGTGGCTTTATTGCATCAGATGCTTTGCTCACAGCTGATTGGTCCAGTTTTGGTTTGCGATCTGTTACCCAGAAGAAAACGAGGTTAGCCGTGAAAAACAGATCCTTCTTGAATGCGTGTCACACTTTTTAAGATGTCAAAATACAAATATGCTACTTATAAGTCTGTATATTAGAGAAAAAAATAGCATCACCTTTAATTTCATGTCTCGTATGTGTTTTTAAAATGGAGACAGTTCCACATTCAGTGTAATCAAATGCAAAGGATGTAACAAAAGCCGAAGCACATTTGCGTCCCTCAGTAAGTTAGTCTGTGTGGTTGTGTTGGAAGTATTTGTCTTGCTGAGTGACTGGCTCTTTAATGAAACCCTTGACTGCTTTAGTGTGCAGTGTGATTTAAGCGCTGTATATGAGGCTATGATTCAAAAACTTGGATCTGCATCAGCACTGCGTGTTATCTGGGGCTCTTCATGCACAGTTGCCCAAATGACACTTTAATGGCCCACTGTAAGGGCTACTTATTTTGTATCTGTATCCAGTGGCTAATGATGATAAGGTGGGGGATTGTGGGAAGGTTTGTGGGCAGGCAGACGCTATGTCTTCAATGGTCCCTGGGTTTACAATTTCATGTTAAAGGTTTTCTCATTTTACCTCATTACGCACATTTGCCGTAGTGTTTTTGCATAACTGTGCACGCTCAATCTCCTGAAGGACAGCGAGGGTCAGCGGGTCTCGTTTTAGATCAACACATCCAGAATAACAATACTAATAATACCATTTAGTATTAGTTTAGTTGGTGCATGATCTGCAAAACCACATTCAAGCACAAGCCTTTAAATAAATATATTTTTAAAGAAACATGCATTTAGTCATGTTTACCCAAACTTTTCACTGGTATATTGTAATTTACATAAATTCATAAGGTCGATGTCTTTCTGTAATCGTTTTTGTTGACCTTTCCTTTTTTTTGGAATTAAATGTTTTACTCATCCCAAATTAAAAATGAAAAAGACTTGAAGGAATTATATTGTGCTTAAAGAAAATGAATCCTCTTTTTTCTTTCATTTTTTGCTTTATTTGCAATTTTTGTGTTTTGCATGATTTACATTTTCATGACAAGTATATTTTACTCCCATTTTTTTAATACTGTGGGGGAAAAATATATAATTCTCATTACTTCAATGCATTAAATCAATAAATAGTAAAGTATTTTGTTTCAGTAGTATTTGTCTTTAATGCGTCTTTGGAGTGTTTTATGAAGGTCTCGGTCTCAGACTTTGACAGTCCAGTCAAAACCACAACTGAAACTAATGGAGGATTGTGTAATGTTACCAAAAATGAATACAAATGCCCACAACATTCAAGATATGGCTGCATAATAGTTCTTGTATGAGATCTTGATTTTTATATGATAACATATGATATAATTAAGCATTATCACAAGAGCAAGAGAGCTGTGTTCACAAATATGAGCACGACTGCAAACGTGATATTGATTTATACAAACGTTCAATAAACAGCGTTATTTTTAAAACATTAATCTGGACGATATTTATGCAGCTATATGGTACTGATTCATAAGGAAGTTTGTTTATTGCTTGGTAATTGCGTATTGATATCTCACAATTCTGACTTTATAACACGCAATTGTGACTTTATATCACACAATTCTGACTTTATATCTCACAATTCTGACTTTATATCTCACAATTCTGACTTTATATCTCACAATTCTGACTTTATAACACGCAATTTTGATTTTATATCTCAATTCTGACTTTATAACACACAAGTGTGATTTTATATCTCAATTCTGACTTTATAACATGCAATTTTGATTTTATATCTCAATTCTGACTTTATAACACACAAGTGTGATTTTATATCTCAATTCTGACTTTATAACATGCAATTTTGATTTTATATCTCAATTCTGACTTTATATCACACAATTCTGACTTTATATCTCACAATTCTGACTTTATATCTCACAATTCTGACTTTATAACACGCAATTTTGATTTTATATCTCAATTCTGACTTTATATCTCACAATTCTGACTTTATAACATGCAATTTTGATTTTATATCTCAATTCTGACTTTATATCACACAATTCTGACTTTATATCTCACAATTCTGACTTTATATCTCACAATTCTGACTTTATAACACGCAATTTTGATTTTATATCTCAATTCTGACTTTATAACACAATTCTGACTTTATAACACACAAGTGTGATTTTATATCTCAATTCTGACTTTATAACACACAAGTGTGATTTTATATCTCAATTCTGACTTTATAACATGCAATTTTGATTTTATATCTCAATTCTGACTTTATATCACACAATTCTGACTATATATCTCACAATTCTGACTTTATATCACACAATTCTGACTTTATATATCACAATTCTGACTTTATAACACACAAGTGTGAGTTTATATCTCAATTCTGACTTTATATCACACAATTCTGACTTTATAACACACAATTCTGACTTTATAACACACAATTCTGACTTCATAACACACAATTGTGAGTTTATATCTCAATTCTGACTTTATAACACGCAAGTGTGAGTTTATATCTCAATTCTGACTTTATATCACACAATTCTGACTTTATAACACGCAATTTTGAGTTTATATCTCAATTCCGACTTTATATCTCACAATTCTGAGATAAAAAGTCACAATTATCTTTTAAAATGTTTTATTTTGTGTTGGAAACAAGCTTCCATAGATTCAGATGCAGCTTCTGTGCAAAGATGAATTTTGTTGTTAGTGATTTTGTCTGATTGTTAACAGCTCTATATAGTGTCTTATTATTCTAACTGTATTTATTGATTAAATATAAGACATTTCTCAGGCAGTAGATGCAGATCTTTTAGATGGATTTGAGGAATGCTGGTCTGGTCTTGGTCTCGGTTTTAGATGATCTTGACTAAAACTACATCTTTGTAAAACATTCATAAGAATAACCATTGAGAATAATGAGAATTTAAAATTATAAGAATTTAAAAATGCAAACCCAAATCATAATGGTCCTACAATATGCTTAATTTTCTTTTCTTTTAATTTATGTTAAGAAATGTTTTCTTGGTAACACTTTACAATAAGGTTCACTAGTTAACATTAGTTAATGTATTACAGTTTTTCTCGATTGCTTAAACACTATAACCAGGCTTTTGAACTAAAATTTCAAAACCATAACGCCATTTATCAAAAAGCACACCCATTTCACTAAACTATAAACACTATTCCCTGTTTTGACACATGTCAAATTTGTTGAACTGTCACTGCAAAACTCTACACACAAATCCCTTCATTTCTCATTGCTTAGACCATGTTGTCATTTAGAAAGCACTAGCATTCAATATTGTTCACTCAAGTCAGCACAGCTTCAGCTCAGTTAGCACACAAAAACCCAGGTGGAAACACAAAGAGTCAAAATTTAACACACATCAATCAGATCCTTCAATAGATATATAAAAGGGCCCAAATCAGTTTATTGCGTTTTGGAACAATGGATCCAGAAAGACATGAAGGAAGAGGGATAAGAAGGAGGAGGAGGAAGGGCAAGGACAAGAAGACAAGCAGTGTCAGATGAAATTCAAGCCACTCTAGTTGCCCATGTCTTTATCAATGGTATGACTATGAGGGAGGCTGGGCTACGAGTAAGGCCAAATTTGAGTCGATTTACCGTCGCCTCGAGAACCTTCAGGGAGGAGTGGTGGCAAACAAAATTCTATCACTGAATAAGAGACAAACATTTCCAATAGTCTTTGATGAGGTGTATTTTCTTGCAAGAAAAGGCCAGCAGTCGTACAGTCACACAGAGTGACTGCAGAGTGTGACAGTGAAGGGAGGGCATCCTTTCTCCTTTATAGTCTTGACTCCCAGAATGTTATCTTTCTAGGCAAATTATGGTATTTCAACCATATGTGGAACATTCTTAGACGTATCCATCATATTGTATCCTTGAGTGGAGACCCTCCTGTCACGACCAACACTCTTTACCAGTCCAATACACTTCCATATTAGAATAAGGTTTGTGTGTGCTCTTTTACTGTCATATGTTGGTCACACACATCTTACTGTAAGTAAATATAAAAAAAAAAAATTAGAGGAGAGAGTAAAAAAAAGAGTAAAAAAAAAAAGAAGAGTAAAACAGGAAAAAAAAATGTTTTTGTGTGTGTGTGTTTTCTGTGTATGAATAAAAATGTGCCAATGTATCCACTGGTTGTGTCTTTTGTGTTCATCATGTGAAAAGGTTTGTGAGGGGGGGAACCACAAGCAACATAACTTACCAGTTTTGGAAATGTTGTTTTGAATGTATTGCACCAGTGTGTTAGACTATGTTGTAGTGTGTGTGATTGTGAGGGCTTGTGTGTCCTGTTTGAGGGCAAAGTTTGGTTTTTCAGCAAGAGTGAATGGTTTTGAGTGTAGAGCTTCATTTTAACCTGAAAATAGGATGTTTGGGGAATTGGGTGAGACGTTATGGATTTGTGTTTATAGTTTTGAGAATACGAGGCATAGTTTCAAGAAATGTGTTTAAGCAATCGAGAAAAACTGTAACTAACATGAACTAACAATGAGCAATACATTTGTCAAAATATTTATTATTCTTTGTTAATGTTATTGAACAAACAATGAACAGCTGAATTTATATTAATGTTAGTTCACAGTAACTAATGTCAACAAATACAACCTTTGATTTGAATAACATATTACTAAATGTTGTAAATAATATGAACTAAGATTTATAAATGCTGAAGAAGTATTGTTCATTCTTAGTTCATGTTAACTAAGGTAACTAAACTAATGAGCGTTTGGTGAGGGGTTTTAAGGTGCTGCGTGTTTCTTATGTTCTCACACATCTGGCACATGCAACAAGAGTCATCTTTAGCGCAATCTTGCACGCTTCCCCGATGCCATTCCCGAACCCCACAGCCCCCCGCGAGCCGATGCGCTCCGCTCTCCCGTTGAGCGGGCCGGCTGACATTCACACCAGCAGATCTCGGGTCACCGCCCGGATGAACTGACCACATGCGGCACACATGGAGGCCAAGTGGCCATTTCATCAGAGCTTAATGCAGTCGCTCACCTCGGGAGAGTCAAGCCTCCAAAGGCTATGAATTATTACAATCCCAGTCAATCTTGGCATGCTGGCAGAGGGCCCTGGAGTGTGAAGGCTTTTGTCTGCTGTTTAAGTTACCATGGAAGATGAAATAGTTACAGCGCCACCGTGTCCTGGCCCGGCGCTCTCTTATCGGCCTCCGCGTGTATCTTCTATCTTTAGAGAATGTTTTCTCTTTTTACTCACTATCAATGTTGTATAAATGGAAAAAAGGAATCTCATTTCTCTTACTTTGGCAAGGCTTTTCTCAGCATTATGGAGGAGGTGGCACTGAGCCATACGCACAACAGGAGAGAGCGCCGAAGATCCGTCAGAGTCTGACAGCGCTGGAGAGACGATCAGCAGAAAGGCCTGGCTTTAGGCAAGTGTTTGCATGTTGAACACACTTCACAACTCCTTTAGTCTATTTTCTAAATACATGTTATAGATTAATCCATGCATATTTTTCTGATAATGTTAAATGTGATGCACAGAACCAAGATCAGCCCTAAAAAAAAAAAAAGCATTCATTCTGATCTGAAAAATGAAGCCTACCCGGAAGTGCGAAAAACTGCAATACATCGAAAATCCGCTAGGTGCAGGTCCCAAAAGGAAGCAAATGTCCATAGACCCCATGTTAAAATGTCCGTTTTCACAGCATAAATTCATGTTTTTACAGGTTGGTCCCATGGACTTTTATTGTATTTTTCGATAGGTTCCGAGTGCCTGACAACCATGAGGGCTGTGAATTTTTTTCTAACTCGTTAGTTTAGATCGTATTTAGATATAAAATATATGACAATAAGGGCGTGGTTAACTTTGATTGACAGCTTGATTGACAGCTGACAAGGCAGCGCCACGGAGAATGACAACATAAGAAGCGCCATTTTTTAATACAGTTGACATATAATACTACTGTTTCTGTATCATGAAATGTAGTTTTAAGAGTTTTTTAGGCGAGAATGTAGTTGTTTAAAGCTCAAATCTGTGGTTTATTTATAAAGATTTATGAAAATTTTATCCAGGTTGTGAGATGCAGGCGATCACCGGGCGCTCGGCGCTCATGTACCCCGCCTGGAACAGCCTTTCCTCGGCTAGTCGTTCTGACGTTTGCCGCTGACTCTGGCGTCTCTGTAGTGGTTAAACATGAGATATAATTCGTCTTGTGTATATCTAACCGGCGATTTTTGGTCTCGTAAATCTATTATTTGTTCCCTGGCCAATCATTTTGGCTGAGGGGAAGTTTCATAACTTTAAGCTATTTAACTTTACCATTGTATGGTTAGACTAGATCGAGCGCGGACTTTGTATGTTTGACTGAATTGTTTGCTTTATTTGTATAGCTTCTTGTACCTTTTACTTATACTTTTATAATAGCTAATATTGATAAAACTGAAATTCAACAAAAAGAGACTGGGTTGAGTTTTGTCATTTTAAATTTTAGTACAACGAATATGATCTGTAATGTTGTTTACTGCAAAATCTGTTGTTTAGTACAAATGCACATATTGCCTGGACCATATTTGTCATAATCACTCGATGAGACAGGAAGCAAGTGCAAGAATATTTATTAGGTCACAAGTCAACAGTACAAGCAGGTGGATGGTGGGTGACGCAGGGACTAGATGGTCAGGATCCGTGAAGACGTGCTGTGACGGTGACGGTGACGGTGAGAAGACAGAGAATCCACGACGAAACTGGAACAGGACACGAGGCAGGAACACGAGGCAGGAACAGGACACCGGAACACCAACACGGAGGACATCAACAAACGATCTGACAAAGATGATACAACAACTGTGAGTATTTATAGAAGGGTGAATTGCTTGCAGCTGGTGAAGTGATGATGATCAGCTGGAGCGGATCAGGTGATGTCATACACTCACACCCACTACACACGCGCTCACACAACAACATAAACACGAGACTAAAAGGAACAGAGAATACGTCTACCGTGACAGTACCCCTCCCCCTAAGAACGCCTCCTGGCGTTCCCAGGCCCCCCTACCTGTCGATTGTAATCATCGATAAGGGAGTGATCCAGGATGTCTCTAGCAGGTACCCAACTTCTCTCCTCCGGACCGTAACCTTCCCAGTCCACCAAGTACTGAAATCCGCGTCCCCTCCGCCTAGAGTCCAGAATACGATTAAACGAATAAGTGGTCTCCCCATCTACGAGTCGCGGTGGAGGAGGAACCGGGACAGGCGGATTAATGTGAGAATGAAACACTGGTTTGATTTTAGACACATGGAAGGCGGGATGGATCCTCCTGTACGCGGGAGGCAATTTGAGGCGGACTGCCACCGGACTAATGATTTTGGTGACAGTAAACGGGCCAATAAATTTGGGTGCAAGCTTATTAGAGACGGTGCGCAAAGGAATGTTCTTAGTAGAAAGCCACACTTTTTGACCCACGACGTATACGGGAGGCTTTGACCTGTGGCGATCGGCCTTGGCCTTGGTGCGCGCTCCCACTTGGAGTAGAGTCTCACGGGCTCTCGTCCAAGTACGATGACACCTCTGAACAAAGGCGTGAGCGGAGGGAACCGCAACCTCGGATTCCAGACTGGGAAAAATAGGTGGCTGGTAACCTACACTACACTCAAATGGAGAAAGGCCCGTGGCCGACACTGGCAACGTGTTGTGAGCGTACTCCACCATAGAGAGTTGCTGGCTCCATGAGGAAGGATTCTTGGACACCAAACATCGCAACACCCTCTCCAAATCTTGGTTGGCTCTCTCGGTCTGGCCATTGCTCTGGGGATGAAACCCTGAGGACAGACTAACAGTCGCCCCCAGTAATCTACAAAACTCTCGCCAAAATTTGGACACAAACTGGGGTCCCCTGTCAGAGACCACGTCAATCGGGAGGCCATGTAAGCGAAAGACGTGGTCTACGACGGCTACCGCTGTCTCCTTAGCTGAGGGTAATTTGGGTAAGGGGACAAAATGGGCTGCCTTTGAGAACCGGTCCACCACAGTCAAAACGACCGTGTTCCCTTGAGAGGGTGGGAGGGCGGTAATGAAATCTAGAGCGATATGGGACCAGGGTCTCGAAGGAACCGACAGCGGTTGAAGTAACCCATCAGGAGGTCGATTGGAAGTCTTACCAGCGGCACAAACCGAGCAAGCCAAGACAAAATCGTGAATGTCACGAGCCATATGTGGCCACCAGAATCGTTGCTTGACTAAAAAACTAGTGCGATTAACTCCTGGATGACAAGCCACGTTGGAACCATGACCCCACTGGATAACGTCGGACCGTAATCCCTCCGGCACGAATAAGCGACTCGGTGGACCACCGGGCGGAGGCGTTACCCCTTCTAAGGCCTTCTGGACCCTCGATTCGATCTCCCATGAGAGTGTGGAAACGACTAGAGTTTCGGGCAAAATACACTCGGGAGTAGTCGGGCGTGCGGAAAAATCAAATATGCGAGATAAAGAGTCGGGTTTGATGTTCTTAGAACCCGGGCGGTACGAAATAGAAAACTCGAAACGACCGAAAAAGAGTGCCCACCGAGCCTGCCTGGAGTTCAGTCTTTTAGCAGTGCGGATATACTCTAAATTCTTGTGATCAGTCCAGACGATAAAAGGTACCCCTGACCCTTCTAACCAGTGGCGCCATTCCTCCAACGCTAGCTTAACTGCCAACAACTCCCTGTTGCCAATGTCGTAATTACGTTCTGCAGGGGACAACCGATGAGAAAAAAACGCGCATGGATGCACCTTGTCATCTACAGGGGAGCGTTGGGACAACACTGCACCTACTCCCACCTCTGACGCGTCGACCTCCACCACGAACTGACGTGATGGATCAGGGGCGACAAGGATAGGGGCTGAAACAAAGCGGCCTTTCAGTTTGGTAAACACAGCCTCGGCTGTGTTAGACCACCTGAACGTCGTTCTGGGGGAGGTCAAGGCAGTCAGAGGTGCGACTAGTTGGCTGAAATTGCGAATAAAACGCCGATAGAAGTTGGCGAACCCCAGGAACCTCTGCAGGGCCTTGCGAGAATCCGGGCTTGGCCAATCTACCACAGCCTTGATCTTCTCAGGGTCCATCCGCATCCCCTCAGACGACACGATGTACCCAAGGAAAGGAACTGACTGTGCATGGAATTCGCATTTCTCCGCCTTGACAAAAAGCCCATTCTCTAGCAACCTCAGAAGCACTCGTCTGACGTGTTGCACATGTTCCTGGAGAGAAGAAGAAAAAATCAATATGTCGTCCAGGTAGACATATATGAACTGATCGATCATATCTCGCAACACATCATTGACCAGTGCTTGGAAAACTGCCGGGGAGTTGGACAGCCCGAAGGGCATGACCAAATATTCAAAGTGCCCCCTAGGGGTGTTAAAGGCAGTTTTCCACTCATCCCCCTCCCTAATGCGAACCAAATGATAAGCGTTACGCAAGTCCAATTTAGTGAAGATGGACGCTCCCTGCAACCTCTCGAAGGCTGAAGACATCAACGGCAAAGGATAAGTATTCTTTACCGTGATGTTATTCAACCCCCGGTAATCAATACAAGGTCGCAGAGAACCGTCCTTCTTCCCCACAAAAAAGAACCCCGCCCCCGCTGGAGAAGAGGAAGGGCGAATGAACTTGGTTGCTAGAGAATCAGAAATGTATTTCTCCATAGCCTCCCTCTCCGGAATAGAGAGCGAATATAACTTGCCCTTAGGCGGAGACTTACCTGGCAGTAGATCTATTGCACAGTCATAGGGACGATGCGGAGGAAGAGAAGCAGCACGAGACTTACTGAACACTTCCTTCAGGTCCAGATACTCCGCGGGCACGTTAGACAAATCCCCTGTTTCCTCCTGAAAAACAGAAACAGGCACAGACGAACAAGCAGACACGAGACAAGACTTATGACATTCCTTGCTCCACTCCAGCACGACCTTGTGATGCCAGTCCACTCGAGGGTTGTGTTGGATAAGCCAGGGATGTCCGAGGACGACGGGTGCCAGGGGTGAATCCATGATATAGAATGAAATAGTCTCAGAGTGGTTGCCAGAAGTGATGAGGGTTAATTCTTCAGTGGATAGTGAAATAGTGGGAAGTGTCTGTCCATTAAGAGCGTGAACTGCGATTCTGTTAGTGAGGGGTTTGAGGGGAATCTGTAACTGTAGTGCGAATGAGTGGTCCATAAAATTACCCTCAGCCCCAGAATCCAGAAGTGCTCGACAGTCGTGCTGGTGGACTGACCATCTTAGTCTTACCGGGAGGAGCGTGGAGGTAGATGTAACAGCTGATGAGGTCTTCCTGGCGGAGATCCCACCCGATAGTAGCCTCAAGTTTACTATCGGGCTTGGCCTTTTACCGGGCAGTTATATGAAAAATGTCCCGCTCCCCCACAATATAGGCAAAGGCCCTGGGACCTCCGCCTCTCCCTCTCCTCCCGGGAAAGCCGAGCTCGACCCACCTGCATGGGCTCGGGATCGTAGACGGGGCTGACCACGTCCCTGCCGTTGGATCTTGAACCGTCGACCCCTCCGAAGGTACGGGTGGACGGGACTCGGCGTTCGACCCTGGATAGCCGAGCGTCCACCCGCAGAGCTAAATCGATCAACCCGTTCAGTGTGGTAGGTAGATCCAAGGCGTAGATCTCCTTCTGGACGTGGTCAGCCAACCCATGCAGGAACATATCCCACTGCGCCTCCTCGTTCCAGCCACACTCCGCCGCCAGGGTCCGGAATTCGATAGAAAAGTCTGAAACTGATCTTTCACCTTGTCGAAGATCCGCCAATGATCTGGCAGCCTCTCTCCCCGAAAGCGCTCGGTCAAAGACCTTCCTCATCTCGGCGGAGAGGGTCTGGAACGAGGTGCAGCATGGATGTTGGTTCTCCCACACCGCCGTTCCCCAGAGTGCTGCCCTCCCAGTCAATAACGTAAGAACATACGCCACTTTGGTCTGTTCTGTGCTGAAAGTCTGTGGTTGAAGAGCAAAGTGCAAGAATATTTATTAGGTCACAAGTCAACAGTACAAGCAGGTGGATGGTGGGTGACGCAGGGACTAGATGGTCAGGATCCGTGAAGACGTGCTGTGACGGTGACGGTGACGGTGAGAAGACAGAGAATCCACGACGAAACTGGAACAGGACACGAGGCAGGAACACGAGGCAGGAACAGGACACCGGAACACCAACACGGAGGACATCAACAAACGATCTGACAAAGATGATACAACAACTGTGAGTATTTATAGAAGGGTGAATTGCTTGCAGCTGGTGAAGTGATGATGATCAGCTGGAGCGGATCAGGTGATGTCATACACTCACACCCACTACACACGCGCTCACACAACAACATAAACACGAGACTAAAAGGAACAGAGAATACGTCTACCGTGACAATATTAAAATGTTTAATATTTTTATATTATATTTAAAACGAAAAGAGGCAGGTTTGTGTTTTATATATATATATTTTTTTATAAATAGGCAAACGTTATGTGCAGTGAATATAATCAATATGCGTTGCCTGAACCACATTTGTGTGGCTATAATGTTTAAGATTTCTTTAAATTAAAACGAAAAGAGTTAGTATGGTGTTTTATAACATATTTCGTTGCCTAAAATATACACAGAGATAACCGGAGTAGCAGAGCGAGCTGAGTGACACGCGCTGCATCCTTTACCTATATATGGATTGGCCAGAAGGTGGGCGGGGTTAGGATTTCCCAAGATTTTCCAAGATGGCGCCGCCCATACCCCCCATAAACGGCTTCAAACCAGGCGGGAAGGAAGTCGACTGGAAGTTGAAGCCGGCCGCGTGCCACCATCTTGTAGCAGAACTTCACCTGCTGTTAGCATCCCATTGACTCCCATTCATTTTGGCGTCACTTTGACAGCGAATAACTTTACATCTGAGGCGTTTGAAGACTCCATTTGTCCATTATTTATTTCTAAAGAAACACGACAATGTATAAAATGCTCCATTACCTTGTAGCTTATGTTATGGCCCCGTAGAAGCAGTTTTTGTAAAAGTAGGCTAACGATTGTGTCATAACCACGCGACTCTCTGTCGCACAGTAGAGAGATTACCGTATGGACGGGAGGAGAAGCTTGCGGGCAATTGGGGGGGACGTAGAGGCAAAATGACAGAGAATCAGAATACTTAGCAAAAGTTGCTCCTGCTCCAAGCTCATGGACAATTCCTACTCACACTCTCCGTCTCTGCAAGATTCGGAAGGGAATGATTCAGATTTCTCTTGGCACAGCTACTAGAAGACAGACGGGTTGCTCACGTGGTCCGTGTAACGCTTTGCTCGGTTTGAGTCTGCGCGTCAGGAAAGGAAGTGCTAAGAAATCGCTAAAAATGGGCTTCACTTGTCTCAATTGAGTTCCAATGGGGTCGCTGTGTCCATTTCTTTTACTGTCTATGCTTCAAACCCGTTCTTCAGAAAGTCTATGGGTGACGTCACAGACGCTTTGTCCATATTTTTTACAGTCTATGTTCAAGACTCAGAATTATTCAGACTGTTATTAATATGGAGATATATAAATGTAAAAACAAAAATTAAGGATATATTTTTAAATGTCTAAAAATATGATGTGTCTGTGTTGTATGAACTTGGAAACACAATAAAGCTGAAGCCACAAGTGTGGTCATGCTTCATTTCAAATCTGAGGATGCTATCTCTAAAACTATGATTTTTATTTAACATTTTATAAGTCCATGTCATCTCAGTTTTTAGAGAAGGCTAATAAAATGTTTTTTTTTTTTGCCCTGTAAACACATACTTGCTGTCTATTGACTAATGTCTTTCAAAGGGGAACTTCTCCATTCATGCTATATTTTTCTCACTCAACCAACTTGTCTGTTACTTTTTCTCACCTGGGCTGGGCTTGCTTGCTTTTTTTTTTTTTTTTTTTCAATATAAGCATGTTGACAGATTGAATACCTTTACTTAATCTGCAAAATTGTTGCTGGTTTGAATTGTGGTTTTAGGTGTTTTATGGTTTGAACACAACAATGCACAGAACTGAGTGTGTGTTTCCTTCATGTGCGTGCATTAGAAAACTCCTGACTCCTATCCTGACTTTCTGACTTAAGGTCCAGTCACTGCGGCAAATTCACCAGCTTGAACATGAGTGATCTGAGTGGGACACTCCCTCGCCCTCACGCTCAAAATTACCCGAAACGCTAAAATTATGCCAAAAAAAAATTTTAACCAGAAAGCTTATTTCATTTCATTTTGATACGATTTTTTAATATTTTTTTTGGGGAGATTTTTTGTTATTTTTTATTTTATTTACCTTTAAATAACTAGATTTTTATCAATAAATAATAAATAAATAATTTAAGCACATTCCTCAAATTCTTTCAACTTAAATTCAAAATAACCCTTTTAATTCAGCTCATAATATCTTAAATTGGGTGTCTTTACCGACTTCTTGTGGAAAAATAATAATTTGTTTGAATTTTGAGCATTTTTAGGTTTTTCTATGTGTACTGAAGCACTTAACCCTAACCCTAACCTAGCAGAAAAATGATTTATGACGCATTATATTATGCTGAAAGTGTTTGGTGACAGTGGGAGGGGCCACACCCCTTTGAAGGCTATAAAGCTGAGGGGAAAAGAGACAGTAGTCATTCAAAATCGCCTGAT
The DNA here is from genome assembly GCF_949319135.1 of Squalius cephalus. Taxonomy (NCBI): domain Eukaryota; kingdom Metazoa; phylum Chordata; class Actinopteri; order Cypriniformes; family Leuciscidae; genus Squalius; species Squalius cephalus. The sequence goes on along the minus strand of NC_137135.1, from coordinate 4,017,460 downwards.
GAGAACTGTGGTCAGGTTCGAAACGTGTCGCGAGATGTCCCTGAATGACGCAGACTGTAAAACACAAAATGGCCGCCATCATGGAGTGTATGGTGATGTAGCAGAGCCGAATATATTTTTTCTCACCGCCCAAACAGGCGCTGAGTTGGTCTGTTTATATGTTTAAATGTCTCCCTTCGTCCAAACAGACGTGGGTATCTCGTATTTATGCCCCTCTCACCTACCCTTCATTTTTCTTGCATCAAGCCCACATTGGCGTAACCCACGGCGATTTAGCCCTCATTTTTGTATTTTTATACATCTCTCTGGACATTATGTTGGTACATGCTTTTGTTTGTGTTTGAAGCGGCCAGTTGTGTGATGGCCAGTGCACAACCAAGCTCAGACCTCAGGTCTGGGCTTTGCATATGTATTTCCCCTAACCATTCAATTGATTCCTAAGGGGGTCAAAATTGACACAAAACTCCTCGAATCAAAAACTGTCTAGTCCTAAAAGTCCTTGGGTCTTGGAACCCTCCGATGAACACTCAATTTTTTAAAACTTTTTAAATAAATGAATTTTGTATCAAAATGACCAGAGGGAAAGATGAGAAGCATGTGTGTAAATGTACAACTGTGTCCGAATGCACTTGTTCACTCTTTCACATATTTAAACAAATTTAACAAATTTAATTATAAATCCAAAATGTAAAAATATGCAATCTACTCCACTTTCCTGCAATGGTGAAAACCTCCAGCTTTAAAGTTTCGAATGCAGTGAAATGAGCTTGCACTTCTGGTCTCCCGCATTCGTAAACGTATGAATGGAAGTCAGTGGATGGAAAGTGTAGTGTGACTTTAGAGACATTATTCTCTGTGCATTAGATTCTCATCAGCTACAACAGCCAGCCTGTACCATCATTTCCAAGTGTAACTTTGCTAATACACGCATATGAATTCAGTGCACATTGCATGTGTGTAAAAAGATACACAGTACCGCATTCTTACACACACATAGATAATTTCTGTTTTTTTCTTCTTCACACTGATATCCCTCATGTAGGATAATCTCAAATTGGATCTGCACTGTGAATTTTTTTTTTTATTATCTGTGAAGCCTGGTCCTTTTGAGCAAAATAATTCTGGAGTTATGAGGCAGAAATCATGACCCTCATCGCTGCTGTGCTTCTATATCTCGGTGTGGTTTTAACGTTATCTCTTGCTGTAAGTGCTCGACGCTTCCTGATCTTCAGCCGGAGTGTAAAGAAAGTTTGCCATTAATCTGCTGTCCGCAGCACTGTGTGCATGCACTCGTCATGGCAGATGCCATGTTTACAGAGGAACTGTAGACACATGTGATGATCAAGAAAAAGACATGACAGTGTGTCACATTGTTAATAGATGTCATTTATTATTAATTAGGCAGAGGCGATTTCTACGATGTGCAAATAACGTTAGAGGCTTTTTACATTAAGCAATGTAAATATACCAAATCAATTTTTCTTAAGTGTAAATAGTAGATGTTATTTATAATAGAGGCAGATTCTATTTAGATCACGGATTGGGAAAAGGCGGATTCAAACTCGGTTCTGTCTTGGCAAGACTTCACCACTGGCAAAATGGGCTTTTAATAAAACTTAGCTGCCTATGCAGTAGAAAGGCGAAAAACGTTTTAAAATTGGTGCTGCCTGACTAGAAAAAACTGAAAAAAGGCTGTTGTCTTCCCTTTTGCAAAATAGTTAGACAAACTTCAACACCCATAATGCACTGGGCCTGTTGTTGTTTAAGGCCCCTCCCACCAGTCTGCTCTGGATACGCTTACAGAGTCAAATACCGCCTTGCTTTAGTAGGAAATACTTCTTCGCAAACTTTTAGTCACAGAAGTGTCGACTTGTGTTGTTCCCAGTGCAAGAATTTAAAGAGATCGTTTAGCGGGAATGAGTTACTTTCGGTTTCGGTGAAGGATCAAGTGTCTTGTAGGCAGTGGATAAAGGCTTCAAAGAATCGTGAATATGAAGAAAACGCCGCCGTTGTAGTCAACATTTCAAAATGGATGATCATGAACACAGTGTTTTAGGCCAAACAGAGGGGGAAAACTGAAAGAAACTGTCAGTCCTGCCCAACCCCCTATAGCAAAACAGTTAAAGGAGGATTTACCTACAAACATACGGATTCAACTTAAGTCTAAGCGCAACTTATGCGACGTACTGCTGATATTTACGCTACACCATGACCCTCAATAGAAAATTGAAGGTCAGCTCGTTTTGACCTGGGGCAGTAAATAACAACTTGGCAACCAACCCAGAACACCCGAAAAATGCATAATAATGCACGAAAAACATTCAGAACACAACTGTTCCAATGACCTTGTAACTCCATCTTTTTAAGTTTCCCTTAATTTTCCAGTGTCTAAACAGTAAAAACCTCTCTGGTGAGAACTTCAGTAGACAACTGTTGTATGACGAGTACTTATCAATATACCATGTAGAAATCCCGTTGTGTCCATGTGTTTCTATGCTGTGGATTTCTACTCACTTAATAATGTTGGGTTAAAAATAACCCAGCGAGTAACCCAACTATGGGGTGGTGTAGCACCTTCCCAACTGTGGGTTATTTTAACCCAACAGTTAAGTTAACTATTTATTTTTATTCATGACATTATTTGACATGGTTAATAAATAAAATACACTTTTTTTTTCCCAAATACATATAGTTTATTTGTATAAAACAATAAATATGTCTCAACAAGTATATTTTTAAATTTCTAACTAAATATTGGGGACTCTAGTATTTCATGTAAATATGCACAATTATGTAGCCTAGAAATCTAGACGCACCCTAGCGGCAGCAAAATGTATTTTGCAGCCAGGGTAGTCTAGCAACTCTCCATAGACCTTTTTGCTGCAAAAACCTAAATTGGGTCAGGCCAATCACGTCGTGTATAGAGTCGGTGGGGCGGGCTTAACAGAATAACGACAGAGTTGCGACGGTTAGGGAACCTTGAAAACAAAGAATGGCGACTGCTGCTGGAGAACAGCGGTCTTTTGAATCGGCTTTGGCCGCGACACTGGAGGACTTGCAGTTAAGTTTTTCTTTAAGAAAAGAGCAAGAACGGCACTTCAGTCATTTTTAAAAAAGGAAGATGTGTTCGGAGTTTTGCCGACTGGATACGGAAAAAGTTTAATATACCGATCAGAGTCATAGAGAGATTCTCTATTCATTCTCTCTATGACTCTGATACCGATTAGCTCCGCTTGTTGCTCTGATTGGTTGTAGTGCTATCCTATTGCGTGCAGAGGGATTTTGAGAGACAACCGTTTATCCCGCCCCTCGGATTGAGCCCTGTCTATGGAGAGTTGCCAGACCTAACATCTTGATGTAGGTCTGGCTTGCCAGGCTAACAGTTATGTGCATAAATTCATAATACACAAGTGTACATACAACATGCGTATTTAACCCAACAGCCGGGTTATTACTAGACATTATGCAACTATTTTAAAAATGACCCAACATTTTTGGAAAATAACCCAACATAGTGACCCAATATGTGTAACCCAACGGTTGGGTTTAAAAAAAATAACCCAACGGTTTTACTGTGTAGTGAGAGCAGCACTATCGAGTGAATCCTGGCTGCTGGAGGAATATTCACATCACATTAAGCAGGATCGGATCGGCCAGAGGACACTATTCTCCAGCAGCCAGCGGGTTTAGTGCTTTCATACAAAGAGCAAAGGCTCCAGATTGATTCATTGATCAACTGTTTTAAGAGCACTTAGATAAAAATCCACACACCGTCCGATAAATGCAGCATCAGTTAAAGAAGAAGACTTAGACTCCACAATTACACCTTAACTGTAAAGGGAAATGTTTAGTATCTCACCCGATACATGAAAAGTCGCATCTAGATCAGCCATTTAGGCTCAGTTTGAAGATCTACTTTTATGTTTGTGTTGAAGTTGGGCCAAGGTGTTCTGGGAGCTTTCAATGGCATCGCTATTTAATTGTCAAGGTGTTGTGAGCTGGTTTCTATACTGTTGCTAGTGTGTTGTGGGTGATGCTTGCTAAGATCACTTTAATCACTGCTTCTCTTTAACATAGCAGCAAAACAAGTGTGTAAAAAAATGCAATGTAAAATCAATACCATCACAGAAGCTTGGCTTATCAGAAAGACCTTCACCTTACGGCTCTTTGTATTGGTGTTGTAAGTCTTAGTCCAATTTTCCCCTTAAATACCTGTGGCTGATTAGCCATTTAAAGCTCACTTACTGCACTGTTTTAGCATATTTGTCTCACTTACAGTATTTTGGATATTTTCACTTACTATAACATTGTGGAAAGCAATTTCATTAACGGCTCTTTAGTCTCTCATTAAGTAAATGTGTTCATGATTTAGCAAGTACCACAGATGCTGAAGTTTCACTAGTTCTTTAACCCAGAACATTCCTTCAACTTTCAAAACATTAAAGGGTTAGTTCACCCAAAAATTTTAATTCATCATTTACATGTTATACCCAAATTTATTTCTTCTGCAGAACTCTCTTTGAAAATCCAGCTTTTAATGTTGTTATATGTCTATGTGGTGTTTTTAATAGACAGTCTCAAAAACACGCTTTGAAATCGCTGGTGTTTCTGACGTCACAAACTACCTTGTAACCAATCAGATCAACGTGTGATCGTCAACCAGTGGATCTCTGAGCTGAGTGAGTGAGTGGAGGCGGGGCTCATTTGCATATTCATAGAACCTGTACACTAAATGAGGCAAGGGTGTCGAGTTACATTCAAGATATTTTAAGGCATGAAGGATTTTTTTTCAAGAAAATTTTTTTTAAATATATAATTGATATTTGCGATATCTCGATAATAATTGATATAAAGAATTTTAAGGGATAAAATGATTGACTACAGGGGGACTTTAAAGAATGCTGGGAACCAAACCTTTTTGGTGACATTTCTTTAAAATATCTTCTTTTGTGTTCTGCAGAGGAAAAGTCATACATGTTGGAGCAACATGAGGGAGCGTAAATGGCCCCAATATACTTAAAACTAAATCGAAGAACTGGTGTGACGTAATTTCAAATAAAATCAGGCCAAAACGAAGTTTGTTTTGTGTTCGTTTTGGGAGTTTGAAACCGCTTGCCAAAGTGAACTTTCCGGAAAAAAGTTGACTCTGTCTGCTGAACCCCTTCCAGCTCCCATTGGTCCATATGGTGATGATGTAATATGTGGGTGTGGCTCTGAGGCTCCGCCCTCTTTGAGGTGTAAGTATTCTCCAATTAATTTCTTCTGTTCAGTCCGTCATGATCAGACACAAGTGAAAACTTGAACTCACTGGAGAGGCACTTTATATTAGAAAATGTTGTAATTCTAATTGAAAGAGACACTGTATTTCATGTGTAATACTGTAAAGCTGTATTCAATCTATTGTAGACTTTACTGGAGTGCCGAATCTCAGAGCTGGCGTAAACATATCCACCTCGCTTCAGTCAGATGCTTTCTGAACTGCTGTTTTCTCCTTTTTGTTGTGTTTATTGTGTCATTGAGAGGAAAGAGCGCAGCACATATTTACATATTCATCCAAACGCCACTCTCAGCAGCGCGGACGGCGTCTGGATGTTTGCTAACAGTATATTGTTGGTTACATATTTCAAACTTCTTTTACCCCAAAGTGAAGAACGAAAATGAACTTCGCTGTGAGTATATCGGGGCTTGAATGATGACTTTTTAATCTTGATTCTTAACTCTGGTCCTGTTGGACCCCCAACTCTGCACATGTCTGTCTCTTATTAAACACACCTGATTCAGCTCATCAACTCATCAGCTCGTTAGTAGAGACTTCAATACCTGAGATGTCTGTCAGGTTGGAGAAACATTGAAAATGTGTACTTTGGGGACCAGGGTGGGGAAACACTGCCTTAAATGGGTCCATTGGAATTGCAGGTTTTCCGTTTCCTAGCCTAAAGGACTGAGTGACTAAAATGAGCTACGAGCAAAATCCCGCACTTCCAATCGGTCCTTTCAGCCCATCCCGTCTTCAAATGATCCGTGATATCTGCAGCTTTATGCCTGCTGTGTACCGTGCCTTCTTATCTCCATATAGGGTCTCGGTCAATAAGCAATTAGCATTTTATGACAAACTGCTCACCAACATCAGGGGAGGCTGGCAGGTTGCCATCGCAGATGATTTTTATAGAGAGGATTCAAGTCATGTCTGGGAGACAGAAGTCAATGTTTATTACCATGGCAATTACATGCCCTCTAAATATCCATAAAAGATAATTTAACATGAGATAGGCAATTAGGCTGATGTTTACTCACTAACAAAAGAGGCTAAAGAATGAATGCTAAAAGCACAACAGCATGTGTTTTACTGGAACTATGTTCAGGCATGTTCAAGCTGTCAGTTTTTACACTTTCATTTATTATAAAATGTAATTAATCATGACCCCGACCCGTACCTAAGTCCGTAATAAGGAACTTTCCTACTATCAGAACAACTTGAGTTTACAGTGCTACCATCTTCATGTTTTTGGGAGCATGCAGTCAAATTGACTAAATCAAGTGACAAAAGACATAACTTAAACTATTTTCATATTTCATTTATCTTTTACGAAAAATATATTTGCATCAATTTGCATTATTTCAACTTATTTTGTACTTTAATTTATTATACTTACATGTATTAATTAAACCTGTTAACTGGTGGGACGTTTGCCATATATTTACAACAATAATATCTTAGACAAAAACCTTAAGTAATCTTGACAAACTATATATCAAAAGCTAACTCTAGTTTTCATATTTGGTGATGTTCAATACAAATTACAGAGGAGCAGTAATTCATTAATTTGCAACTAGAATATTTTCACTCATAAGGCGTGTTCAGACCTTTATTTTGAAATAGTGATGAACAAAAAAAAAAAACAGTTTGTTTTAATGCCAAGAGTTCGAAATAGAATAAAATGGAATGTAAAAATAGAACATTCTAAAAATGTTAAATAGATTCTCCATTTGTAATGTGTTTTTTCCGCATGTCTTTTATGTCTTTTACATGTATACTGCCAAACTGCCCATTCTACTTCTGAATAGGATGTCTACTTCATGAATTGTAAAAATTTTGGAGATATATGTTTCAGATCACTCAAACCATATATGGAAATGCACTTATATGGCCAGTAATGGAGTCTGGTTGTAATCTAGAGGAAAAGTGTGGGAATGCGCCCAAACAAACTCTTTACTGAAAGCTCATTTTTAAGATATCAACCTACACAACTTGTTTAGATTTTTGGCTTTGATTTTCTTGCAGATTTAGAGTAAAACATGTTTTGTAAAATATTTATAGAAATTATAAAAGTGTAATTTTACATTTTCTTATACTTTTTTTTTATTTCAGTTTCATATATATATATTTAATATATTATACATATTTTTAATTTCTTATTAAAAAATACTCCCGGAACCAATATTTTTGTTAGGCCCTATTTATTATATGCATATAATTTATCTATAATACTTAATATATTATATATTTAATATATTATACTTCATAAATTTCTTTATTATTATTATTTTATAATTTATTTAATAATATCTAGAGGTATTACATATTCACAATATTAAATTAACATTAGCTGCCAGGAAATGAAAGAAAAAAAAACAAAAAGAAAAACATAAAATCCAGAGCTTTCAAAGCGTTGCATGTTTTCAGCGCTTTTTTGTTTGTTCCAAAAGATTTACATATAAATTAGTCATTTTTACTCCCGGAACCAATGCACTGTATTATAATAACGCGCGTTTAAACCGTAACAGCAGCGCTCGAGCTGATATAAACAAAACCTGGCAATCCAGCACCATTTCAACATAAACATGAAACATTTTTTCTCTCCCAATCACAAAACTCTGGGTTTCCTCCGTCCGCCGTAAGGACGTAGCAGCAGAAGCCAGCGGCTCCCTCTTATTCCCCCGGCTCTGAGACCGGCCCACCCGGCTGCTAAATAGCAGACTGACAGCAAAGGAATAATTCACAAGTGGAGCTAATCAAAGGTGAAAAGGGAGAATCAGTAAACGTCGTATCCTTTTGCCACTTTCATCAATCCGGCTAACTGAATTTGAGCTAAAGCTGAGCAAATTTTACGGGGAAGGAAATTAATATGTAACACATCTGAGGTCTGGCCGGAGCCGGTGGAATTGGAAAAGTCTGCATTATATCACAGGGGCAGATTATTGGAAAGACAATTGGGGCCGTCGGTGTAATCAGAAAACAGTGAGGTGTGTCTATCTTATGATGGCACTGTGACCTAGCGGGCTCATGGCCAAGGAAATTTTTTCCCCCTGTTTTTCGATTCAATCACCGGGGCCATCCGCCCTGCTGCGTGAATCTGTTGGCCCTGCACACATGACAGTATCAATTCAATTACCCTGAAAATGGATACATATTCAGGGTCTAAGAGAGAGCCTGAGAGAGAGCGGAGGGAAGACAAAGAAATACACATTTACCCCCGTAATAAGTTTCATTTGGAGTCGGTTTGAAAACAATTCGCCTGTGCATTTGTCCCTGTCAGATCATATTATCCGCAAATGAAGTTTACAAAATATCAATTCAATTTCTATAACCGAAGCCTGTAGCAAAACACACAGGGCTGTGAATTGACCATATCATAACATCTGAGGGGCCCCTGGTGGCTTTCAAATATTTCCAGTCAGAGGCAATCAGAGCTCGCGCGGCTCATGCTAATCCGTTCAATTTCATCCTTTAAACCATCCCTTTTCCCCCATAAACACGGGGACCAGGGAAGGGTTTGTTTCGGGGTCTTCTTTGGGCTGGTTTATGCCCTTTTGATCATTCATCTGTGTCCCTCTTTATTTAGCTCCAACTATGATATTTGACTGAATAACAGCATTTCGGTTCATATCGAGCGGTGACGCTCACACCTTTTATTAAGAAGCAAGTGGTGCAACAGAAACATTGATGTGACTGAAACATAAAAAAGGGCAACTACTGCTAATACACTGATGCACTTGAATAAATTACACCAAGATTTCCACAAACCTGAAAAAAAAGAAAAGCAAATGCATGTATTATTGCATTAAATATTCGGGAACAGTTTACAATAAGTTTCCATTTGTTAACTTTACTGAGCTTCTGTTGGTTACACTTTACTCTGTGTCATTGTTACAGTGTAATTATATATTTAAGTACTGAGTGATATTAATTAACTACAGGGTTAGGGTAGGATTAGGTTTTGGTTGAGGGTTAATTGCATGTAACTAATGCATAATTCACTGTTATTACTATGGTAATGTAACATATGTAACAAGGACACTGTAAAATAAAGTGTTGCCCTTCTGTTAATTCAGTTAAGGTAACGCTTTAGATTAGGGAATGCCTTCACTATTATCTAGGAGTTTTCCCTCATAAGCTGTTTAATTACTGCCTATTGATAGTAAGTAAGGTAGTTGTAGTGGTTATGTTTATGAGTTAAGGGATGTAGAATATGTTCATGCAGAATAAGGCATTAGTATGTGCTTTATAAGTACAGCCAGAATGCTTGTAATATGCATGATAATAAGCAACTTTAATAGTGAATATGTGTTAAGTGTTACCTCAGTTAATGTTCATTTCAACATTTATTAATGCATTATCAATAGTTGAATCTTTTAATATTATTTAATGGACATGAACTAACAATAAACAGTTTTATTTTCATCATAACAAAGAATAATAAATCCTGTAACAAACGTATTGCTCATTGTTAATGTTAGTTAATGCATTAACTAATGGGACCTTGTTGAAAAATGTTTCACTTGCATGCATTTTCATTTAAGTACAGCAAGAACATATCAATAAACCAGAACAGTTAGCTGATGCATTATAAAAATGTAATGTTTTTTTGTTTTTTTTTAAGGAACATGAACATTTCTGCTGGGCAGAATTCATAGTTGAGGTCATTAAATGGGATTTAAGTGGTATTTGTGACTGATATGCGAGCGTATATGCTCTCGCTGCGCGGCATATTATTAGTCATCTGGAGAGTGATGGGCTACATTATCTTTCCATTACTTGTTTTTAGCGTTATACACACTCCCACTTTTCCAGGGAGGCGCTAATTTGCGAATTAAAGATGTGAAGTTTCCTGGATCCGTCTCAGTGGGAAACCGATGTCAAGTTATGAGATGTCTCACAGATGCAGCCTGTAATTGCAGTCGTCTCAGTCTCATGCTCCGTCAGTGAATCTGAGTGTCTTTAAAAATGCTGTTTAACAAATCAATTTCAGAACGCTTACCTTGTAAAACAGTGCGATTGTTCCAGTCACTCCTGATCAGGCAGTGCTGAGTGTTCATCTATTAGAGCTCTAACAAACAGGTTTGCAGAGGAGCAGTGTGGAAATGCATAATTGGAAAAATATCAAGGAGTCGACATGGATGTAACATTTTTATTGATTTTTAGAAACCTCTCTTTGCTTTCTGCCCAAGGCTTATATCATTAACAATCCTCTTCTGCCGCTTGTTCTGTTAAAATGCCTTACTTTTACTTCTCGTTTAGACAAAGCAATGCAAATGGACGAAGAAATGATTGAACGCCTCTAATGATAGTTTCACCTTGTTCTGAAACCCAGTGAGCGGCATTTTTTTCTCAAATCAGATCTTTTCAGGAAGACCGTCTGCACTATTAATTGCAGGTGATCAATAAGATTTGAGTGTGTTCTGCATGAGTTGGTGAGGACAGAGCCGTATCCACGAATGTGACGAGGCTTTCCGAACATATGCAGGAGAAATGGAGGTGCATCATCTCGCTCCCCAAAGAAGCGCCCTGTCGAGTCCTGGTGCAGAACTGGGAATATGACTGAATACTTCAGGCTTTCCAATTACAATGTGAGTAGCCAGAGCGTCCAGACTGAGACGCATCTGTGAAAATCTGATTGGAAACGCATTTCAAACCACCTAAAAATGTGTTTTGAATCAGATTTGAAAAAAAAAAAAAAACAGGTTTCATGTTTTGTTGCTGTCCATACTTTCAAAAACCCATCTGGATGAAATCTGGATATGCAAAAAATCAGATTTTTGCCGGCAGTCTAAACATGGCCTAAGATACTGTACCTTGTTTTGGCCAAATTCAGGCAGAATCACGTGTATTTCATTGAGAATGTGATCAAACAAGCTGAATGGAAAAGTATTGATAATAAATAGGTACAGTAAGTGTAATTAAATTGACTATTTTGCCCAATATTTGTGTATTTCGCATTTTTATACTTAATGTTTATTAAAGTCCCCCTGTAGTCAATCCTTTTATCCCTTTAAACTCATCTTTGATCACCAAAATGACATATTTAAAAAAAAAAATCTTGAAAAAAAGTCTTCATGCCTTAAAATATCTTGAATGTAACTCGACACCCTTGCCTCATTTAGTATACAGGTTCTATGAATATGCAAATGAGCCCCGCCTCCACTCACTCACTCAGCTCAGAGATCCACTGGTTGACGATCACACGTTGATCTGATTGGTTACAAGGTAGTTTGTGACGTCAGAAACACCAGCGATTTCAAAGCGTGTTTTTGAGACTGTCTTTGGTTCACTGCAGTTTTAAGGAGAAAATACTCAGCAATGCTGTCGACTTATGAATTTACACATGGTTTGTCTTAAAGCATATTAAACACCACATATAAACAACATTAAAAGCTGGATTTTCACTTTAAACGTCCCTTTACCTACATGCACTTTCCAGCTGAAATGAACATTAGAGGCAGTAAAACACCACTTTTATTGCTTTTCACACAAATTATGATTACAGGAGCAGATTATCGATTAATAAACACTTATTTTCACGTTGCATGATTTGTAAACTAATAGACAAGTCATGTTTAAACTTGCTCAGTATCTCATCTGGTACAGTACACTTGTGATGCGAAGCGTTCGGGTGCGAGTCCTGTTAAACATGTCATGATCACGGACCTCAGAGACTTGAAGAAGCAGATAACATGGCATGGTTGCTTCAGAAATTGTGTTTTTATCTCACGAAATGTGCAAGAAGCAACATAATTTTACAGAAATCTCATCACATGCATGTTTTTCTCAACCTGTAACTTGCATCACCCCGGTTCCCTTGACAAAAACATTGGCTTTGGATTATTGTAGAAAATAAGCTCTGTGACCAACAAAAGTCTTGTAAGTTTTGTTCATCATGATGAGAATCTTCACAAATAAACACAAATTTCACGAATTTTAAAGCCTAAATCCAGTCAGCAGCTCAAAAAGCTAAATAAACAAACTACACTACAGTCGCACAACACCATTGAGCTTCAGTCAACTCTTTTAGTCTTTATAAAAACACACATTTTCCCTGAGAGTTTGAGGTAGAATAGTTCGGAAGTGCATGATTATAAACACAACGAGGCTGTGAAGCCGATGAGTTTTCAGCGTTCGGTGCGATGGTGTTTAGTGTCCCCAACAACCTCTGTAGTTTCATTCAGCCACTTGTTAGCCACCACCTTTTACAAGAAAGAAAGCTTTAAAAAGGGGGGGGTTTACTGGTTTTATGTTACAAAATAAAATGTGAAAACATCGTTATAAGTGCTTATTTCAGCCATTTAACCAAAACCCCATTCAAAAACCCCATTGACTTCAGGACAATGTCACCAGACGTGCTAAAAAGCAACTTGTTTAGGGTTCTGGCCTATAATGATAAGTGTAACAAAACTGCCACTGTTTTGTCTCAGGTTTCACTGTGGTATGAACCGCTGTCTGATAAGGGAGCTGCCTATGTAGGCAATGAGGCGTCTGCATTGAATTTGGAAAAGAGCCATTGTTTTTACTTGCTAAGTGATTTCAGCCAATGAGGATGTCTGGGGTAAAATACCAATGCATGCATTTACTGCCTCTGACAAGTTGGCTTAACAGCCGGCGAGTGATTATTGGCATTCTTATAATATTAGTGTCAGCATGTGTATCCAAAACGACAGGTGTAGCATATCTGGCTGTGCTGTAAGACTTTCTGAATCACGGCCAAATAACAGCAGGGTAAATTTGACCTGAGAGGCATTTGCATGTTAAGTGTGGTCAATCTGAATTGATCAGAACCAAATTAAATGCAGTGGGTTTCAATATTTTCCCTGTTCGCACATTAGCCTCTCACCAGCAACATATGGATGTATTGAATTCAGATTAGTAACCTAAGCATAGACTTAGACAAAGAGGAACTTATCTTTAATTAAAATCATGAAACGGGACCTTAAGTCCTATTCTGAAGGTTCTGTTGGGTTTGAGTAATTACAAGGCCAGGGGTTTGTGCGGTGTGTGTGTGTGTGTGTGTGTGTGTGTGTGAGTCATGTGACCAGCGAGAGGGGGAAGTGATGCGTCATCAAAGGAACCCAAGTAAAACTCAAACCTTAAAAAATATACCCAGTTAACACATTTGGATCCTCAAGAGCATGCACATTGATCCAGGCTGTCTGAATGATGCAAATCTTGATTTTCTTCTAGTCTGATCATGTTGTTTGTTCTTCAATATCATTCAGATTGAGCTGATCTTCGAGTCCAACTTTGGTTTGATTGAAGGACATAGACAGGGCTGTACAGTGAGACATATATGTCACACATGCTACGAAAAAATTGGTCTGTGCGATGAATAAATGTACCACTGTAGCACGCGTGCGAAACAGTTTTGCATGTTCATACCACAGCCGCTTAATAGTGTGAGGTGATTGTTGTGCTTGTTTGCGTGTGAGATTGATGGCGCACTGCTATTATACTTGGTAGTCGTAGTCTATTGTGTGATTAAAACTCGTGTCCCGGCTGCATTGAGTCATTTTGTCCAACTCCATTTCCCAGAATTCCTAAGTAACACACCCATAATTTACGCAGCTGCTAGTTGACGAGAAAATTAAGCGATATTTTCAAGTGATCCGCGAAAACCCCAAACGAGCCCGCGAGGAAGAATCCGCCGAAGCAATTTTACCAAATCAAAGTAAGCGAGAAACAAAAAGGAAAATGTATAGATATAACCCCGAGTGGAAAAAGGAAATACCAAATACACAAGAGTGGCCAGCAGAGATGCCAGATCTGTTACACACACACTATGCACTGAACTGAAGAAAAGATGCAACTGTTGACCGTATTAGTCTCATAGAGGAGTGTCATGGGATAGGTTAGTGTTTTTATTTAGTGATGTCTGCCCACAGATCTGCTCTACTCTGATGTGTAATGATGAGGGGTACGAGGTGTTATGTTTCTGCACTCTTCCACTTTTAGCAAATAAATAAAAAGTTTGTCTAAAAACAATTTTTGTGATGGTTTGTATTTTTTTGTGCACTTCATGGAACATCACTGCCTCTTTAAGTGATGAACTCCATTACTTGTGTTTGTTTTCAGGGATGATAACGGACGTTTTATACTATGTGCTATGTGCAAAAAAAGTTAAATGGATACTTCACCTCTGGGAAGATGAACGTGTATTTAAAATAGGTCATTTAAAGGAGAACTCTGGTCAATTTTAACATTGAGCTCATTTTTTTGTACATTTGGAGTGCTGTCAATACAGAGAACAACGACAAAAATCGGTGTTGCCTACACCGAGTTATTCTATTTTTAAAATTTGCACCCTGTTGACTTCAATGGGGCAAGTACTAAACCTGCTTTTAGCCTCTTAACATCCTTGATGTGTCATTACAAGTGCACAGGTCATGTGAGTGATTCCTTCAGAGTGAACACGAGTGAGTCTGACTGCAGTAGATGTGAAAGAAATGTATAAAAATGATGTTATTTAAGCCAGCGCAAATACCTTTGTTTACATCCTGTTTTTCGGTTGAAGTCCACAGTAGTCGATTGCCGAGTTCACGCGCGTGATCATAGGTATTAAGCCTATGCGTGTGAACTCGGCAATCGACTACTTTGGACTTCAACCGAAAAACAGGATGTAAACACAGGTATTTGCGCTGGCTTAAATAACATCATTTTTATACATTTCTTTCACATCTACTGCAGTCAGACTCACTCGTGTTCACTCTGAAGGAATCACTCACATGACCTGTGCACTTGTAATGACACATCAAGGATGTTAAGAGGCTAAAAGCAGGTTTAGTACTTGCCCCATTGAAGTCAACAGGGTGCAAATTTTAAAAATAGAATAACTCGGTGTAGGCAACACCGATTTTTGTCGTTGTTCTCTGTATTGACAGCACTCCAAATGTACAAAAAAATGAGCTCAATGTTAAAATTGACCGGAGTTCTCCTTTAAGTAGAAGAAATGTGAAGAAATTTTTGAATTTGGAGCTTTCTAGACTGAAAAAAGCCAGAAAATGTATTTTTGGCTTATGTGGATGAAAGACAACAACTCCCAGAATGCACTTGTTTCGCTGCCTTAGGAGGCCACGCCTACCGGTAAGAGTGTTCAGTTGAAAACAACAAGGCTAGCCTACGTGATGAGTTTGCCAGGGATTTACAGAGCACCAAAATGTCCGGGATTCGGCTTTTGCGTTCTACAGTCTCCATTCATCATGTTTACTGTGGCGAGCAGGACGAGGCTGACGGCCGCGGGAGAACGGCACGAGGCCGGTGGCGTGATTACTGAGACGCGCCGGTCTCGTATCTCTCACGGAGGAGCGGGAATTTTCTTAGAAATGGTAAAACGCACATCAACCGATCACTTGTTTAGCGTTCATGTAAACACTACATTCAGATTCGCCAATCCGAATGAATTCAGTTAGACTGAAACAAAGGTGTGCATGTAAACAATGAATGGCGACCGCAGAACGCAAAAGCTGAATCCCGGACATTTTTAACAGTCTCGCTCGCCGGACAAGTCCGGGAAAAGGAGGATGGTAACCCCTACTTACTCAGCTTTCTCCTACTATTCAGCTTTATCCACAGAACAAGAGCCTGCTAGCTTAGCTTCCAAAGAAAGACGGCTGACACTGTGTACATTCTGTGAGTGAGATCCCACCCTCCATGGGCGGGCTGAAAACATGCGGAACAACGCCATCTACTGGCTGTAGTCTTTAGCCTCTGGCCAGAAAATCCTCCGATGACGCAAAATGACGATTTTTGCATCATCGGAGGATTTTTTCCAGACAAAAAATACATAAATATCTCCTCTCAGGGGGATATGAGGGTGGAAAGCATGGTAATTCGAAAATACTACAGGTTTTCTACTAATACAAAGCTTAATGCTAAATCCTGAAGTAACCCTTTAACGTACAACCCTGGTAGAGGAAAATCACAAGGGTTTGGGAAAACGTTTCATTATACAACTAAACTTTGAGAAATATTTCAATTTTACTGCCATCTTTAACTTGGAGAAAGCATTAGCATTCCCATTCATTTCAATGGCAGTCACTCAACTGGTGCAGGACCTCCTGGAGTTCATGGTTTGAAAGCTGCCATGTTTGGTCATGGAACCATATAACTTTTTACATTAATCACCTGAGCTGTGAATGTCATGTGACTAAAACGACATCATTACAGCACTGAATGACTGATGACATCAAAACCCTCCACTAGCAACTATCACATTACAGCCAGTTGAATTAAATTAAAATTTTCAATTTTTATACGAATGGTTTTTTTTTTTTTAATGTACCTCTTATTTCCATTTTTTTTTAAACGCCATAGACTTATTTATTCATACAGTTCACTGCAGTCCTCAGCTGAAATGAACATTCGAGGCAGTAAAAGACCATTTTTATTCCTTTTCACACCAATTATGATTACAGGAGCAGATTATCGATTAATAAAGACTAATCACGTTGAATTAGCGTGTTGTAGGCGGAAGTACCGACCTAGTGTTTACAAAGCGAACGTGCAAAGACTAAGTCAAGCGCTATTTACAAAAAATAAATAAATGAAAGGTAAAACAATGATGTCGGACGATTCAATGTGTGTCGCGTCACAGCTAGTGTAAGACCAGCATTTGTGGATAAAAGTATATAAATGTTTATTTTTGTTATAAATGTCCGCTGGTTTGTCTAGATAAGACTCTTATTCCTCGGCTGGATCGTGTCGAGACTTTGAAGCTGCACTGAAACTCACATCTGGATCTTCGACCCGTTGGACCCCATTGAAGTCACTATATGGAGAAACATCCTGGAGTGTTTTCCTCAAAAACCTTCATTTCTTTTCGACTGGAGAAAGAAAGACATGAACATCTTGAATGACTTGTGGGAGTGAGTAAATTATCAGGAAATTTTTATTGAAAAGTGAACTAATCCATTAATAAACGCAGTCTGGACCAACCAGCTGTCATCATCCCCTCCCTCTGCTCTTGAAAATTGCTCTTGAACCTTTTAAACCAATTACCACTAAGGGGAAACATGGCAAAATGTGTTTAAGAGTCTTCAGCGCAGTAATGTGACTTATTGGCATTGCCTGCAAATAGGATAATTTCTGAAATTTAGCCTCAATGAGCTTCCATCGCTTTCCCTGATTTATTGACAAGTGGGCATTGGCTCCCGCTCAGGATAATTGGAGAAGCCATCTCATTAGATGGGAGAGTTTGTGATCTGGAGCAGATCTCGGGTGAGAAGATAATTAATTATGAGTGCCGGTGCCATTATCACGTGACGAGCCGTCGGGTTTCCCAGGAGTCGACCCGTCCCGTCCCGACTTCAGCAGAGCGCAGTCAACGGTGGCTGATCACTGACAAGTAATTAACAATGTCAACAGAATGGAGAGATGGGATTTACATTAATTATTTCATCAACACGGTGATGATCTTGTAGCAAATCCAATTGCAGAGGAAAGGTTAATTAGTTGGCTTTGCGTAACATCAGAGCGGCAACTGTGCTACAACCCATACGGCCTGTTTTAACCGCGAGTCGGATAATTAATTCACAATGTAATTGTGATTCTTGTGGCATGAAATGTTGAAATATTAGATTTACTTTCAGTTGTTGTTTTGCATGAGAAAAAAAGTTCCATTGATGGCCTGAACTGTAAAAATGTTTGTTAAATTTACGGTAAAAAAAAAAAAAACAGCAGTTGTGGTTGCCAGAAATTTACTGTAAAAAATACGGTAGCAACATTTAAGGTTTTACAGACTTAAATTTAATTTACAGTAAAAAAAAAAAGTATTTTATTAACTGATATAATGTTAATTTACCAACCAAGTACTAATATCTGTTTTGCACCGTTGTAATACACTGAAAACCACCAATCACAGCGGTGATGAGAGTCACATGATGAATCAAAGCTCATCACAAGCAGCTTTTCCACAAGACATTCAACACTAATATATAGAAGCTGCACAGTGTCATTCACACACACACACACACTAAACACCATCAAGGTAACACGCATGAAATTTTTTAAATGTAACATTAATTTAACAACATTAAATGTAACATAAAACCCTAATGTACATAACTGATTAAAAAAATATATATATGAAGAAACAGTT
The DNA here is from genome assembly GCF_949319135.1 of Squalius cephalus. NCBI lineage: Eukaryota > Metazoa > Chordata > Actinopteri > Cypriniformes > Leuciscidae > Squalius > Squalius cephalus. Next base: position 3,999,098 of record NC_137135.1, on the reverse strand, counting down.
ATTTCAACAAAAATACATCAAATGTGAAGTGTCACGTAGGGAATTGTGGGAATGTCACTTTACGGTTATTCACTGTAAATTATACATAACTTGTTCTTTTTCATTTACAAAAACTGTCAATTGAATGGTATTTTACTGTAAAAATGTACAGTTAAATGTACAGTTAGATCTATCACAGATATTCACCGTATATAGTACGGAAACTTTCTGTTAACCAATTAACGGTCTTTTACCGTTAAAATCACGATTCATTTTTTTACAGTCTGCAGACTTTAAACATTTTCTTTTATGAATCATCAGAGCTGGCGTTTAGTGCGACCGCAAGCGCATATGGAAAAGCTGAACTCTGTAATCTGCAGATATTAAACGGCTAAAGTTAATTAGCCTTTTCCATTGTCCCGGCCCGGCTCTAGGTGGTAATCTAGTGAGGAGCGAGAGGTGAGACCCTCCATTCATCCCGTGGTCGGGGTAAATTCATCCGCCATACAACTACGCCACATCAAGTGTGAGCCGTCCGACACGTAATTCGCTTTATCTCTCGCGGCTGGTACGAGAGGCGCGGGGGCTAAAAATAACTAATTAGAGGAATTACCGGGAAGTAGGATGTGTCGGGGAATCAGCAGACTTTTAATGTAAAAAGAAATTTGATCAATAATGAGGAGACTTGGAAATCCAGGCCTCTTAACATTAACAATTACTGTGATTAACAATGATACTCACAACTCATTTTTCATTGCAGAGGAGACGAGATAAGCTTGTTTATATAGACTTGCTTTTCAACCAATGAGTAATTTATCATGGCGAAGCCCGTGAAAGCACACAACAGCCCACAGCAATTAAAACCTTCCCGGTGACCTTGTGACAAGCAAAGACCTGAAAGTCCACAGGAAAGTGTGTGTGGGGGTTCGGCCCGTTCACACACAGATGATGGCCTGAATATACAGGACAGGACAGCTTTCTTTAAACGGAGTATTTTCAGATTAAATGTACATTTTAAAGTAAATCTCTTTTTCACATGGTAGTCATATCTATAACATTAATAATACTATATACAATACAATCTCACAGGCAAACCTTTGTCAACATGTCCAGGTCATAAAGAAAATGAAGCCTATTTTAGGAACATTAGCATTATATTCATGAAATTAACCACATTTTCTACCAACATTCTCATTACTGTAATGTGAAAAATAGTGATATATTATTGCATGACCTTTAAAGATGAAGTGTGGGTAATACTTTATTTTACAGTGTGCTTGTTACACGTTGCATGTTGTTACTATAGTAATATTACATGCAACCCTAAACCCAAAGCCTAATCTAAAGCCCCGTCCACACCATAACTAATGATAACAAGAAAGATATAGTACAAAACAATCTGGTGGGTTAAGGTGTAAGGGAAGGTCAACAGTGTAATTACATAATTAATGAAATTCATACATAATGAAAATACTTACAAGCTCAATATCCAGAGAAGGCTATAAATAAACTATAACCTATAGTTATATAAGTAATAATGTATATATAACACTGGCTCATCCAGTGGTGTGAGTTTGGGGCGGGACTATCTGTCCAATCTGAAATATGACCCAGTCTTGTTTTCATAAGATTTTGGTACACTTTACAATAAGGTCCCAAAAGTTAACGTTTGTTAAAGGGTTAGTTCAACCAAACCCGTAAGACTTTAGTGTTGCACTTTATTTTACAGTATGTGCACTGTACATACCTAAGAAAGTACTGGTTATATAAGGTAACTACAGGGGTTAAGGTTAAGTACCTAGTTATTACCCAGTTATTGTAATTACTGTAATAGCAAGATGTACATGGGGAAAAGCGCTGTATATAAAGTGTTACTGACTTTCGTTCATGTTTGAAACACAAATGAAGATATTTTTAATGAAATCTAAGAGATTTCTGTCGCTCCATTGACAGCTACGCAACTACCATTTCGACACTTCAAAAAGTTCATAAAGAGATCGTAAAACGAATGCGGTTTAGTCCAAATTTTCTGAAGAGACTCGATCGCTTTATGTGCCGAACAGATTGAATTTAAGGCTTTAATTCACATTTAAACATAAAACCCTTTAGTGCTTTAACTAACCATGAGCAGTGCATTTGTTACAGCATCTTTGTTAACTTTAGTTAATAAAAACACAACTGTTCATTGTGAGTTCATGTTAGCTCAGGTCCACTAAGTAATATTAACAGATGCAACGCTTAATTTGAATAATGTATTAGAAATTGTTGAATATAATATTAACGTAGCGAATAGAACCTTATTATAAAGTGTATTATACAGTAAATGAAAGATCATTTATAGTTATCCTAATTCACCAGCGCTTCTTCAGAGAGATATTCCACCATGATTTTGTATTTTTTTTTAATATCATCTCTTCGCTCACCCTTAATTTGGAAAGCCTGCGCTTCAGAGCTAAAACATGAATTGTCATCCTAATAGAGTTCCTTTACAACCATTCATTTCACTCCGTTGAGCCGGGCTGGATCTAGAAAAGGTTATCTCGCCCGCAGAATAGGTTCAATTTTAACTCCATGAGACGGACCTGCAAGAAAATGAATCTTAAGGGATTCGCTCAGCTCTCTTGTTCACAAAGTCATCTCTGAAGAGAGAAAGCAAGTTTGGGACTGAGTGCACTTTCTGGATGACTGACCAGCGCGAGTCTTCTGAAGCCAAAATCACTGTGTGAGGGAACTGTAAAGCTCAAGCTATTTTACACTGGAACAACTGATTTAGTTTGGGCTGTTTGGTGCGACAGCCATTATTTACTGCGCCACAAAAAACCGGGAGCCTTTATCTGTATTGCTACAGGCTCAGCCAAAGCGTTTGGTCCGAAAGCGCTCCTTTTCTCGTGCGCAGATGTGAAAAGAGTCGTGTATAGTCATAACTCGCACAATACCGCAATATGAAGGTCGAAGCTTTTGACGCGGATCACTGAAACGAGTGTTTGCTAGCCATGTTTGGACCAATTCATGATTGACTTTTGGCATGTAAATAGCAAAAATGATAAGCTACCGTTTTATATTCCAACAATTAGAAATAAATAACGTCTTAACAACGGCACAAAGACGTCGCTCGCCCGCTTGAGATTCCATTATAGACAGTCTGCGCCGGAAAGTAATGAGCCATAAAATTTAATTCAGAAATGATATTACCAAAAAATGATGGAGCGATAGCAGGACACAAAGAGGCAGCAGGGCCAGTGCTCATCTTTACATTTGGCTCGGTGTACTTCTATTGATCCCGCAGAATCACTTAATATTGCCCGGGATAACACTTTTCCCCTCCCACTGAGAGGCTACAGAGCTCAGGGACTCACAGCGCTGAATTGACCAATGTGTCTCTGTGTAATTACAGGGATTTCCTTATCTCCCTCTATTTGCTGAAGCTATTCCGCTGAAGAAAGGCTGCTGCTAATGCCGGACCCTTCTCATATCTCATTTACATTGGCCGCTAATCCCGGCTCCATCTTGGTGTGCGATAATGACATTAGCTTCTCTCACTCGCTCTCTCAGAAAAGACCCGTAAATCAAAGCTTCTGGCATGAAAGTTCAGGCTCAGATGCGTAAATAGCGAAGGGATTTTCGCACTTTTGGCCCTGCGAGCATTTAGAAAGAAAATTCTTGTCATTCTCTCGCTAGTCTATTTAATATGCCCACTAACAATGTGCATGTAATGCATTATAAAAGTATTATTAATGCACTTAATAATGCATCATATAATCTCATGAATAATTGAAACCAGTTATAATACATTAGTCCTTTTGTTACGCCTTTAGAAAGTAAACTCTTGTTGTAAACACACTTCCCATACTCTCACTAGTCTATTTTATGTGCATGCATTATAAAAGTATTATTAATGCATTAATTATGCCTTGTAATGCACTTTATAATGCATTGTATGATCTCATGAATAATTGAAACCACAGTTGTAATTCCTTATGTTACACTTTTAGAAAGTAGTGCATTAAAACACGACAAACAACCAATTTCAGAAAAAACAAGGAATCTGCAAATATTATAATGTATTTTAACTTTGGTTGCTATTATTTATAAAAAAAAATATATGTATATACATTGCATTATACCGTACATTATGAGCTGTGCATTACTGAATACAAAATATGATGAAAACTGTTAGTAACGCAATCCATTACAATACACTTTTTAGGTAATATAATCTGATTACTTTTAGATTACTTTTGACAAAACTCATTTATCATGTTGATTTGAAGAGAATAATATTGTAGCATATTGATATACAAATGCAAAGAGAAAGAGCAATCATCCCACTCTTTAATAAGAACATGAAGTGCATTAAACATACACCAGGCTTTCTCAAACTGACCTGACGTTTCAATGAGAAGAATTAGGGAGAATCAGTGAATTATGAATAATTTACTGCCATTATTAAGTGAGTATTTGAAAATGTAATATAATTAATTACAAGTATTTATTTCTGATTATGTAATCCAGATTATATGTAATCAGTTACTACCAGCACTGATTATGAATACATTTATAATACTTTATACAGTGTGTAAAGGCTTAAGTGTTAACTTATCAGTAATAAATAATAATAATAAACCAATATGATATGAAATATTCACTGTGGTACAAACTGTGGTAACTAGCCTCAGTCAACTGCAATAAGTTTATAAAAGATTTACTCAAAATTAAAAATAGATAATCAATCTTGGATAGATTGGATCAGAAATGGCACAATGAGTAACTAACACTTCTGTCGCAAAGTGAACGCAATTGTAAACCAAAATCAGTCGTCTCAAAATTATGAAACACTAATATTTTGCCTTATCACTGTAACAAAACACTGAATAACCAATAGGCAAGGCTTTGGGTCTGAGTTACTAATGTTATTTTTTTTCCCCATAGGTTGAATATTAAGATTAACATTTGTTCCCTTTTTCTGTAAGAACATTGGTACTATTCAGAGCTTGTGTTAAGTAACATATCCATCTATAAATATACACTGAATGTGTTTTCATTTGCATTAAAGTCCCTTTCAAGGAAAGCCAGCTGTTTCAGACCCAGTCATATCTACTAGAATGGGGAATCCTGAAACCTCAAAGACCTGCTGGCCAAACTAACAATCAAATAACATCTTTCAAATCAGCAACAACATCTGTCATGAACTGTCCCATAAGTGTCAAGTTTATTATGCTGAAATCACATGCTGGAGCTTCTGACGGCAGCTGCCGTGACGCGAGGAATTTACCAGTCATCATTAGCCGCGTTTTTGCGATACTTTCTAAATGTTGATAAAAAACTATTAACCGATGTCATGCAACTAAACCGTAGTTTTTTCCTCTTGCGATAAATCATTCTAAACATCATGGCGACGGATAGGCTTACGTACAGTATATCTCAGCCGCCGCACTAGCCATTATTGTCATAACCTAGTATTACCTTGGATACCCACGCTCTATTATAGTCTTTCAGGCCCTTCTAAAAAAGAAAAGTGGAAAAAAAATAAACACAGAGCTCCTCTGACCCTTATTTCTAAAGGCATTATTGTCTCGCGAGATCTGATGCGATATTTTGGCTGTCGTGGACGGTCATTTTAATAATGCAAATGAGGGGCGCGTTGATTGGTGGCAGGAAGGAGGGGGGTTGACACCGCAGGTAACGCTTTAGCATATCATTCCAAAATGACATCATGGCGCTATTTTTTTCTGATTTCTCATTACTATGACTGCCATGCTCAGTTAGCGTAACTTTAAATGTAACTGCAATCTCAGTCATTTGTTGTTTGCAAAGTAGCAGCCATTCCCCATGTTTACCTCGAAGCTAATACTCCCGCTAGCATACAATAGCCGCATTAGCAGTTAGCTGCTGTTTGTTACACACAGTAGAGCAATAAAAACACAGTCTTACCGTTTCAATTGCAGGCAAGTGTCTGATTGTTGGAATGGCCCCTTTTTCCAAACGGAGCTTCGATGCCAACTTCGCCTGATATTGCCCCAAATTTGTGAACGATTCCGGCGTAAAATGTTTACCACAGACACCTAACGTTAAGCCAGTGGGAAGGGTTGTAGGAACCGCGTCATTAAAAATGAATTTAATCCACTGGTCCGTGACAGCTTGGTCCTTGGTTCTTGGGAGAGAAAACACATTTACATGTTGATTCTGGCAGTCAACAACAGAGCAACTCACGTGTGCACTACGTTTCTGCATCTTTCTCGACTGAATATGAGGGGGAGAGGGGCAGGGCGGGCTTCCTGCAGCATAGGTCTGCGGTGTCCATATATGGTATATCCTGCCCCGTCTTGACGTCAAGTCGGGGCAGAAATTAAAATCTCATATTTGAGTGCGCGTGCACGTGGGCTGTTTTACGAGCCCAGGGGTAAACAAACTATTCACTTTTAAATATCGGCTTCCCGGCCAGTGTATAATCGTTAGGCAATCATAACATACATTGATTCTCGTGGAAAAGTGAAAATTACAGGTTATGACTCCTTTAATCAAAGGAGACGTACTGTAGGCGTGTTATTCAACATTAATGGCAAGTAAACCCTCTTATACTGAGATCGGCTCATACACTGAACAAAATTATAAACGCAACACTTTTGTTTTTGCCCCCATTTTTCATGAGCTGAACTCAAAGATCTAAGACTTTTTCTATGTACACAAAGGCTTATTTCTCTCAGATATTCACAAATTTGGCCTTTTATTATGGCCAGCCTAAGGCACACCTGTGCAATAATCACGCTGTCTAATCAGCATCTTGATATGCCACACCAGTGAGGTGGATGGATTATCTCGCCAAAGGAGAAGTGCTCACTAACACAGATTTAGACCGATTTGTGAACAATATCTGAGAGAAATAGGCCTTTTGTGTACATAGAAAAAGTCTTAGATCTTTGAGTTCAGCTCATGAAAAATGGGGGCAAAAACAAAAGCATATGAGGAGTTTCTGGGTGTTTCTCCCTCATTTCTGCTTCAAGCTCTTGATAAACTGTGGCATTTCTTTGTTGTTTAGAATCCAGAATTCCCGTAATACTTTTGCCTTTTATGAGTTTAATAAAGAACTCTGTCTCGTCTTCTGTCCAAATATACCACGTGACTTTTACGAACATCATGATCGACTTTAACGTACGTCAGGTGACTGTAAATGCACAAAAACTGTTTCCATTGGAGTTTTGCGAAATATTTCGAGTTGCCTGAAAAACCACCTCATGCGAGCGTAAAACTTTTGTGAGATATATGGGAGTTTTTGCTAAATTGACGTGTTTCCATTGGCCGTATTTTCAATTTGTGCAATTTGAAGGGTAAAGGAAACGCGGCTAGTGATTGGCTCTTTTATTTGGAAGGCGGGACTTATTCCGCCGTTGCACTTTCTCACATCCATAAGTAATAGTAATAGCAGTGCACCATCAGAGTACATCTAAAGTCTTTGATTTGCGTATAAAGAATGAGTGGGGATCTGAAGAGTGCATTCAGTGTCTTCAGAAGAGCAGTGAGTATTACTGCCATTAATTCCTGTGTTTGTGTGGGGAACGCTGACCCCTGAAACGAGACCGATGCGGTGGAGGACCAGTATCACCAGCAGATCCTCTTATCAGCAGCGGCTGGTGTGTGTTATTTATGAGCAGATCAACACCAGCGCTAATGAAAGCCCTTCCTCATGACCCACTGCAGATTAATACACCACTTTACACTCAATACATCTTTAATTTCAGAATTACATCCGGAGTTGTTGTGTGTTCATTAGAGATATCTACACCTGCTAGAAATATCCAGCGCTTAAACATGCACTCCATCACTAATAACTTATTTAAGAGACCGAGAAATAAAGTGTAAAATGCATTAGCCTTTTTTAATGTTATGGCTACTTGAAGCAACTGCTTTATAAGGATTGTGTGTATTTACTAGTCAACATTTCTCAGTTTTACTGCGCAAAATTTTCACAATTTTGAAAAATTCTGTTTTTTATAAAACTAAATATGTAATGTTTTACAAAATACAAAGGCGTTTTTTTCTTCAAGACATTTACATTGCTAGACATGAATCCATATTTATGCTTATTTATATGGTAAACACATGTAAACATTTTACAGAATAAGCTCTCATTAGTTAATGCATTACAAATATATAAATATATATTGTTACACTTTATTTTAAGGTTTCGTTGTTACAGTGTAATCATGCATTAAGTAATTGTACATGTACTACATGTACTTATAGGGTTTATTTAGGCTTTGTTACATATAACTGTAAATTATGCGTAATTACATGTGACTCTGTAAATAAAGTGGAATCCCATATATTATTATTTTTTTATTCATTTTGTCAACAACAAAAAAAAAATGCACAAGAACAATAGAGATACAGAACAACTTTTTCCCACCCCAAAAGATACAAAAACTTAACAAAAATAAAATTACAATTAAAAAAAAAATCAATAAATAACAACTAAAGTCAATACATAAAAATAGATAACACACACAGACATATATATATATATATATATATATATATATCTCAATAAAGATAATAGTAAAAGTAATAATAATAGTAAAGTTTAACAAAATTATATTATTATATAATAACCCCATATATTTTTACAGCATTCATTAACCTTTGTTAATGTTAGTTAATAAAAGTGTTGATGTTTTTTTTTTATCTTAAAAAAGTATTATTAAATATTGAGATCAACATTAAGATTAATAAATTATGTAGAAGTATTGTTAGTTCACGTTAACTAATGTTATCAAATGAAACCTTATTGTAAAGTGTTACACACACACTTAATTGCACTATTATCTTGTATATTCTTTAATTATTCAAAAACAGCATTATATTCATCCTAAACTGGCATGGGAAGATATTAATTAAACCATAAACCATATGTTTGCTAAACTATACTAAAGCTTAATTTAAAGCAACTTTCACCTGCTAATTGAATTCATAAAAATATCAGAATTAATAGTAGGAGGATTTCACACCTCATGAATTCATATTGAGTTTTTATTGAGACACTTTCTGAAAACAAAAGAAAACATATACACAATAGCTTTAGGTCAAACTCTAAAAATTGATTTTTTTTTAAAAGGTTTTTTAGATTTACAAGTCTATTAATTGATAACAGCTAATTAATGGAAATGGAAAGATAAAACGCTGATTGTTCAGACGGACTAGCGTATTGACCATTCTCGTAGCCTAAGGGCTTTTCGCGTGACCTCACCGCGACCTGGACGCCAAGCGTACATCCCAGCGGAAAAATATCCATACTTCTCCTGTATCTCCCGACCTGAAACATATTTAATGACGGGTCATTCGAGGAGAAACCGTACAACTTGCTACTCCCACAAATATAGATTAATGAAGAGTCCGAGAGATGAGAGCTGGGGAGAGGCTAACAAAGGCTTTCTGATGGATTGTAGCGCTGTATTCATGAGATTCAGATGAAGCAGAACAAATGTTCATTTGTCAGATGTGTGTGCAGGTATTCTGTACTCCCATTCAAGTGTAATGTATTAAACCGCCCTCTTGCGCACAGTGCGGATTATGAGCTTTTTCTACACAGATGAGCCCTAAAAAGCAGCCATCATCACGGAGACTGATCAGGGCTACGCTCGTGAAACACCATTTGCGTCTAATGACTTCAGAGTGACAGAACGAAACGTGCGGCTGTGAGGACGTCAGGCCTAGAACATTACCCAGAATGCATTTCAAATTGAATCCCAACTATCTGAGATGCTGATATGAGTTTTTAGTTATTGCTGAGGCAAGCATCACTATTACTTTCGCTCATGTTTAGAGTTAGTGAGTTGAACAAACCCCTAACTTTAGTATTAAACGTAAGTGTGTCGTTCGTCCCGCGCCGTTTGTGCCGGAGACATGCGTGATTCCTCAAATCATGTGACTTGTTGAGGAGAGGTGTGCCATTGACTGTGTTCAAAAGTTTGGAGTCGGTAGGATTTTTAAATGTTTTTGAGCATTTGTTTGATCAAGGATAAAGTAAAAAACAGTAATATTGTGTAATATTATTAAACATTTTAATAGCTGTTTTCTAGGGGTGGATGATATGACAAAATTCTTGTTTCACGATATGAGAATTTTTTTATTTTTTCACGATAACAATATTTATCACAATATAGTTATCTTGTGTTATCTAATTTCTGTTATTAAAAATAAGAAAAAAAGAAGCAAATTACAATAGCAAATAAGAAAGTTGGGTTATTTTTTTAACCCAGCCATTGGGTCACTGTGTTGGGTTATTTTCCCAAAAATGTTGGGATGTTTTTAAAATCGTTGGGTAATTTCTAGTAATAACCCGGCTTTAGGGTTACGTATGTTGTTTGTTCACTTGTGTATTTTGAATTTATGCACACAATTATGTATATTTATATTCAATTCTAGACTCCCCAATATTTAGTTTGTAATTTAAAAATATATTTGTTGAGACATATTTATTGTTTTATGCAAATAAACCATCTGTATTTGAAAACAAAGTGTATTTTATGTATTAAAATAATGTCATAAATAAAAATAAAAAGTTAACTTAACTGCTGGGTTACTTTTAACCCAACTGGCTTTTAACCCAATGCACTGGGTTAAAATAACCCACAGTTGGGAAGGTGCTACACCACCCCATAGTTGGGTTACTCGCTGGGTTATTTTTAACCCAACATTATTAAGTGAGTACAAACAATAGGACAAATACAAAATAACAAAAATATGAATTAAACAAATTAAGTTTTTCAGGTACAATAGGTTCATGAACCTACAATAGGTTCAACAGATGCAAATTAGCTGTTAGCTAACTCTGGTGCAATTGTTTAAATTGTGCGCTGTCCCTGTCAAATAAACATTTAACATGCAGTTTAAATTTAGTACAGACATTTAATAATCAAATGTAAAAAAAATAATATTGCTTAGTCTTCACTAGGAATTAAATATAAACTTATTAAAGATAAAAAGGTTATTCAGTCAAGAGCAGTAAGTTTATGACAGCATTAATGACAGGTTTATTAGGCTGCTGTCATAAGACCAAACGCACAGATCCAATATACTGATACACATCCGGTTTACACACAACTGTTTACTTTCACCTGAGACACAACCGTCTGTGTTTACATGAATACTGCACATGATGGGCATTCTGACATAATTGCGTGTGTATTCGACCATTCAAGCACAATAAGACGTGAAAGAGAACTAAGAACTGATCTCACGATCTCAGGCTTTCTGTGTGTCAGTCAGAGCGAGCAGCGCATTGAGTTCTTTCTCTCTGTTATCGTGATTAATAACACTTTTTAACATCGAGCGCATCCCACTCTTTATATTCTCATTCATGTATTTCATCTCTCTGCAGTGTCAATAGTGCTATTACATGCCGTGATATACACGAAATAGCAACATCCTAACGATAGCCATTTTATACCGTTGTAACGTATGTGATCAAAGCTGAATTTTCAGCATCATTACTCCAGTCTTCAGTGTCACATGATCCTTCAGAAATCACTCTAATATGATGATTTGATGCTCAAGAAACATTTATGATTATTATCAGTGTTGAAAACAGTTGTGCTGCTTCATATTTCTGCTGATACTTTTTATTTTTCGGGATTCTTTGATGAATAGAAAGTTCATCTTAAAATGCTGTAACTCAGAAAACGTATGCTTTCTTTCACTCTCATAACAGAATATAAAGGCTGTTAATGTCTGAATGAAAGCGTCTGCCATATTGTCTTAAGTACGACGGGTTTGTTTTAATCCTTGGCTTGTTTGGCATTCACAGATTTATCAAGCGCGATTTCTTTCAGATGCTCTGAAAGGAAGGCCCGGCCTCAAAGGAGCTGGAAAGAAAATATATAGTATGTATTAAGTAGTGTCTTTTGTGCAGGAAATACTTTTATCGTCTGATCTTAATAACCCTGACCATCATTTAGGCCAAATAAGTCCCTTTTAACTCTTCTCTTTCTTTGCTCTAAAGGCATGGCTCTAGCTTTAATTATGACATATTGATTTTGTAGTTAAGCCTTGTTTGGCTTAATGAAATCTTTTGTTGGCCCTAATTCTGTCTTCCATTGTTCCCCCGAAGCGCTTTGATTTTCGTCCTCACCTTTCTTGCGCCGTTTGAAATATTTAATCTCTTTTTGGTCATCGTCAACGTCAATGGCTCCCTTAAAACAGCCAGTGCTGCCATTTATCTTCAGTTTCCGAAAGCTCGTGCATTGACTCCTGGCCGATCAATTTCCTAAATGATGTAATTATCTGCTAGTCTTTTTTGCACATTTAAAGTTGAGGGTTTATTTTAGATCAATTCAGACCACTTTGTGTGCAAATTGCACAATTGCATTGCCTTCAGATTTCTCACAAATCCAATTGGGATTAAGGCCATTGGAGTGGAATGCTTAATGAGTGCTTTCTTCTTCTTCTTCTTCTTCTTCTTTGACTCTCTCGTGCTTTTTCTTTCTGCTGGATGGCAAATAGGTCGTCCTCCATTTGTTGACTGGGAAATATGCAACAGTGGCTCTGCAATTAGGCTGAGAGTAAGTTGTAAATGTGGCATGAATTTGTGTCCCTGGCCTGACTGTATATCGCATCTGCTGCTGTGTTATTCCAGGCCCGTCCACAACAATGATGAAAACTATAACCATAAAGATATTGTTCTAGAAATTGTTCTTAATATAAAGTACTCACTTAATAATGTTGGGTTAAAAATAACCCAACGAGTAACCCAACTATAGCACCTTCCCAACTGTGGGTTATTTTAACCCAATGCGTTGGGTTAAAAGTAACCCAACAGTTAGGTTAACTATTTATTTTTATTTATGACATTATTTTGATAAATAAAATACAAAGTTTTCAAATACAGATTGTTTATTTATATAAAACAACAAATATATTTTTTAAACTACTAACTAAATAGTGGGGATTCTAGAATTTCATGTAAATATACATAATTACATAAATTCAAAATACACAAGTGAACATACAACAGACATATTTAACCCAAAAGCTGGGTTATTACTAGAAATTACCCAACAATTTAAAAAATGACCCAATGTTTTTGGAAAAATAACCCAACATAGTGACCCAATGGTTGGGTTAAAAAAAGTTTTTAAAAAACTGAGTAATAGCAGAGTTCACAGTACAACTTTAACGATTACGACACAGAGAAACAATATAGCTGGAATCACTTTCAGATTTTTATTTATTTTTTCCTGCTGATGAACAATAAAAACATTGACAGCCAATCAGAATCCATCCTGTTTTAAAGAGCTTGAGCATTTAAAGCAACAAGACAACAAAACTGAGACTAAACAGAACAATATCTAATATAGTTATGGTTATAGTTATGGTTCTTGCTGTGAACGGGCCTTATTGCTACAGTATATGGTTATCTGTCTTCATGTAGGAAGTGTATTTAAAAGACACTTAATATTCAGGTATATTATTGATTTGACTGCACTGACACTATCGTTGGACACCAACACTGACACTATTGTCTTTTTAGAGCTGCTTCAGTGATGTCCGGCCTGGGAAAAATGAAATCTACTGTATTGCCTTCAATTCAATTCAATTCACATTTATTTGTAGAGCGCTTTTCGCAATACAGCTTCACAGAAAACGCATTACATTACAATTTAGAGTGATCTGTTATCAGAGGTGTGTCAAGTTATGTATTTCAGAAATGTACATAATACAATTTGTAAACATAATGATTACAATATATAGAACATTTAGCATTGGTGCATGTTGATTCAGAGTTTGCGTCATCTGATTTATTTAAATATTATAAAATTTGATATATTTAAATGTCTCTTAATTTCTTAATGCCTTAAAATATCTTGAATGTAACTCGACACCCTTGCCTCATTTAGTATGCACGGTTTTATGAATATGCAAATGAGCCCCGCCTCCACTCACTCACTCAGCTCAGAGATCCACTGGTTGACGATCACACGTTGATCTGATTGGTTACAAGGTAGTTTGTGACGTCAGAAACACCAGCGATTTCAAAGCGTGTTTTTGAGACTGTCTTTGGTTCACTGCAGTTTTAAGGAGGAAATACTCAGCAATGCTGTCGACTTATGAGTTTACACATGGTTTGTCTTAAAGCAGATTAAAAACACCACATAGACACATAAACAACATTAAAAGCTGGATTTTCACCACAGGGGGACTTTAAGATTGCATGCGTTAAAGCGAGAGCTTTTTATGTTACTATGTTTACAATGATGAACACAGTCGCTGTATGACCTGAAACTCAGAACAGTGCAGTCCGCCATATGTGTGAGTTCAGATGTGGTTTCCTCCAGGAGGTGTCGAGGCGTCCCAGAGGGAGTGTCAGGCTCCGGCTCTGGTCTGGTTGGTCCGGGCCGGTGTGGGGGGGCTCCGGAGGGAAGAGGGGACTGCAGGCCACTAAATCAGTGCACGCTTGTCAACATCCTCGGGCTGCGGGAATTACTCAAGTGAAAATAACAAATGGCTGTCATTGCAGAGCCAAAAACCTGTGATTATAATTATCACATCCCCAGTGACCTTGCATAAACTTTAATCTCTCTCCAATGGAGCATTTAAATAGCCTGTATCTACTGGCAGGGGGACCAGCGGTGCCGGGCCACTGGAACACACGGGATCAGTGATTCCCGAAAGAGCTACGGCACGGGCACATGCTCCGGGTCTCTTTGTGTGCCTTCCTTCCTTCGCTGCTTATTTGGCACTTGTGTGTGTGTGTGTGTGTGTTTGCGGCAGTTTCATAGTGACAAACCAGGAGAAACGGAATATGGGAAAGTCACAAACGAGATTATCACTCGGCCTCAGATGTTTCTCCACACAGTAAAAAAAAATGTTTTTTTAACCCAACCACTGGGTTACATTTATTGGGTCACTATGTTGGGTTATTTTTCAAAAATGTTGGGTCATTTTTATAAAATCGTTGGGTAATTTCTAGTAATAACCCGGCTGTTGGGTTAAATACGTATGTTGTATGTTCACTTGTGTATTATGAATTTATGTACACAATATTTATATTAAATTAAATAGAGTCCCCAATATTTGTCATAAATAAAAAGTAAAGTTAACTTAACTGTTGGGTTACTTTTAACCCAACTAGCTTTTAACCCACTGCACTGGGTTAAAGGAGTCATAACCTAGTCTTAATTTGGATACCTACTGCTGTATTATAGTCTTTCATGCCCTTCTAAAAAATAAAAGTGGAAAAAAAAATAAAAACAGAGCTCCTAAAACCTTTATTTCTGAAGGCATTATTGTCTCGCGAGATCTGATGCGATGTTTTGGCTGTCGTGGACGTAGAGTCCATTCCCCGTGTTTACCTTGAAGCTAACGTTACATACAATAGCCGCATTAGTAGTTAGCTGCTGTTTGTTACACACAGTAAAGCAATAAAAACAGTCTTACCGTTTCAATTTCAGGCAAGTCCCGGATGGTTGGAATGGCACCTTTTTTCAAACGGAGCTTCGTGGCCAACTTCGCCTGATATTGGCCCAAATTTGTGAATGATTCCGGCGTAAAATGTTTAGCTCAGACACCGAACAATAAGCCAGTTGAAAGTGTTGCTGGGACAGCGTCATTAAAAATGAATTTTATCCACTGGTCCCTGATAGTTTGGTCCGTTTTTGGTATAGAAAACACATTCGCATGTTGTTTCTGGCAGTCAACCACAGAGCAACTCACGTGTGCACTCGGTTTCTCCATCTTTCGCGACTGAACTGAATATGAGGGGGAGAGGGGAAGGGCGGGCTTCCTGCTGTGGTGTCCATATATGGTATATCCTGCCCCGTCTTGACGTCAAGACGGGGCTGAAATCAAAATCTCGTTTTTTAGTGCGCGTGCACGTGGGCTATTTTACAAACCCTGAGGTAAACAAACGCTTCACTTTTAAATATCGGCTTCCCGGCCAGTGTATAATCATTATGCAATCATAACATACATTGATTCTCGTGGAAAAGTGAAATTTGCAGGTTATGACTCCTTTAAAATAACCCACAGTTGGGAAGGTGCTACACCACCCCATAGTTGGGTTACTTTTAACCCAGCATTATTAAGTGAGCAGTGATTTCACCCTCTGGTTTCTCTCGCTTCAGAAGCGATGTTGCACACACTCAAGATCTCAAGATGAACTCATGCACTGCCATTCAAAACTTATATTTTATTATTATTTAAAAAAATACTTTTATTTAGTGAGGAATGATTAAACTGATGAAAGGTGACAGTAAATACATTTATAATGTCACAAAAGATTTCTTATTCAAATAAATGCTGTTCTTTTGAACTTTCTATTCATCAGAGAACCTTGGAGAATAAAATGTGTCATGGTTTCCTCAAAAACATGAAGCAGCATCAGTTTTCAACATTGATAATAATCAGAAATATTTTCCTTGAGCAGTGATTTAGTGATGTCCGGAGAGGATATTTGTTTTTAATGATCCTAAGTTTGATTAAACTATCAAACTATGAGGAAAATATTTTCATTATGAGGGAAGAACAAAACACTAAACTTGGTCATAAGGTATTAATCTGACAAAATTATTAGGCAAACTACAGTTACAGGTTTTATTTACTATGCAACAAATGCACAGAAAAACAAAAAGCTCACAGGAAAAAGCCTATAATCAGTTATTAATATTTGGTCGGTTTTCTCTTGTTTTTGCATGTGTTCATAATTTCTTTGAATGGCTGCCTGGACAAAAATTATGTCATACAATTTGTCACGTTTCATTGCGTCATTATCACAAATAAGACAATCACACAACTATGCAATATACTTACTACACTTAATTAAGTTTTTCTTGCAAATTCTACAAAAAGTAAATGATTCCCCATTCATATTAAAGCTCTACTCTTATTGTAAATCAACAATTGTCTTATTTGTGGCTTTTTCATCTCATCTCGAAACACCCATTACTAAACGGGAAACTAAAACAAAACATGATGCCTTTAAAGATGATGGCCGCTTACATAGTCTTGATGTTGTTTCAGGCTCTACTAGAACAGGTTTTCCTGCTTGAATGTTGATTATTTTTCTTATATTCTCCATTGTTGCGGCTCCTCTCTTCCCAGTCTGTCAGTAACGCTCTGTTTATTTCTTGTCTCTATGAAGCCCCTCCTTCTGAAAAGCACACTGTGCTCTGATTGGTCGGCTGGAGCAGTGTGTTGTGATTGGTCGAGCGCTTCGAGTGTGTTTGGGAAATGTCCCGCCCCTTACCATAACCTCCAGTTTAACACACTACTAACTAACTCAACCAGGCCCCGCCCCTTTATTCTGCGCATTAATTATTATAATGAGGAATATTGTGACGTGTTCGTTCCCGGAAGAAACTCAAGACTACAATGGAGGCGTTTCAGAAGTTCAGAAACACTGACACTGATATAGAGAAGAACTTCTAAGTTGTACAATGTCTTCTGGAAGTGTTCTGGCACATATTTTAGGTTTGGACAGTACACAGTTCTTATGTAATATTTGTATATAAGCAGAATCATACAGTCTACCCCCTTCCTAAGAATGTTAATGTTGTTTTAAACCTCTTGATCCCAGTGAACCCCTGCAGTGAGACCCAGAGATCCTGCGTGTGAACATGTGTGCTGGTGTGGCCCTCGACGGTTCAGCAGGGGCCCGTGTGTGTGTGTGTGTGTGTGTGTGTGTGTGTGTGTGTGTCGGCCTAATTGATAGGAATCCCTCTGTTCCAGGCCGGCATCATTATTGCATGATTAGCTCTGATTACGACACACTAACGACCGTGAGGATCACCAGGCATGACGAGGCTGCCTTACAATTAGCAACGAGATTTTATTTTCAATTAAACCCATCGTGAAATCATTCTGATCAGCAGCTTAAAGCAGATTTTTTTTTTTTTTTTTTTTTTTTTTTTTTGACAAAAATAAAGCTATTGTCATAATTCTATTTACATGGATTATGCAAATCCCATGAGGTCTTAGATAAATCAGATGGCATTAATTATCTGCATAAACTAGTCCACTTCACAGTTTGTTCTAGTCAAGAAACACTCATTTAGACAAGAAGAGAATATTTGACGGACATGTAAAGTGACCAATCACAGTTCAGTCTGTCATTTATGGGCGAGTTTGCTTTAAATAGTTCAGTTATTATCGTATACTATGACTTTATTTCCAGTCAGCTGATAAAAAACATTGCGCACTGATTCAGCCAATCAGACAAGAGCTTGCCAGATTATGAAAGCGCTTATCATTCCTGTTTGTGTCACATTGTTAGTAAATAGACTCGGTCTCACATTTTTTACTGCATAGGTTTAGTTTTCTATTGTTTCTGTGTCCTCCACAGCTTTAATAACCTCTCACAGCTCTGGGTTTGTCTTCATTGCTGTAATATTACTTACAGTAAAAAGATGACATGTGATTTGGCCGTTTGCCTCAGTGAATCTTGCTGTTGTGATTTTGAAGTTTACAAATCAGGACTTCTTTAATGGGCAAACATGTTTAAACTCAATCATCTGCCACTTGCCCGGAGCATGTGTTCAGTCCTGGAGCAGGTGTAGATCAGACAGACAGATGTAGATCAGACAGACAGGTGTAGATCAGACAGACAGGTGTAGATCAGACAGACAGGTGTAGATCAGACAGACAGGTGTAGATCAGACGAGTGAGTGAAGTGTTTGACAGTGACATCTTCCACTAGAGGGCAGCAGACTGTACTGTAATGTATAACTGGAAACACTCAGAGATTTGATCCTTATGACTCATATGGTAACATGAATGAACTTCAGTTACACCTGAAACCAAATGCAGGTGTTGTTGAACGATTTTCATCTGTTTTATCACCCACCAAATAATGATAATTTACAATAAGGTCCCATTAATTAATATTAATGCATTAACTAAAATAACCCAACGAGTAACCCAACTATGGGGTGGTGTAGCACCTTCCCATCTGTGGGTTATTGTAACCCAGTGCATTGAGTTAAAAGTAACCCAACAGTTAAGATAACTATTTATTTTTATTTATTACATTAATAAATACACTTTGTTTTCAATGCAGCTTATTTATTTGTATAAAACAATAAATATGTCTCCACAATTATATATTTAAATTACAAATTAAATATTGGGGAGTCTAGAATTTAATGTAAATATACATAATTGTGTACATAAATTCAAAATACACAAGTGTACATACAGCACACGTATTTAAGCCAACAGCCGGGTTATTACTAGAAATGAACCAATGATTAAAAAATTACCCATTATTTTTGGAAAATAACCCAACATAGTGACCCAATATGTGTAACCCAATGGTTGGGTTAAAAACAACCCAACATGTTTTACTGTGTAACATCACAATCAGTGCACTGAACCTAACTATTAGTGGTTTTTATGTAAGTAAATAGTAAAGACACATTATATAAAGTGGGATCCAAACGCCTAAGTAGAGTAAACCCCCCTTAATGAATTCAAATAAATTAATTGAAAATTAGAAATAAAATAGAAATTTTACATTAATAACGCCTAAGTAGAGTAAACCCCCCTTAATGAATTAAAATAAATGAATTAAAAATTAGAAATAAAATAGAAATTGTATTATTATAATAATACAAATTTCTATTTTATTTCTAATTTTTAATTCATTTATTTTAATTCATTAAGGGGGGTTTACACTAGGCGTTTGGGTCCCACTTTATATAATGTGTCTTTACTATTTACCTACATAAAAACACTAATAGTGAGGTTCAGTGCACTGATTGTGATGTTAAATCACGTGTGCTGCTATTGAGCTGGGTATGGTAAAGGTTAGGGTGGGTTAAGGTGTAATTATAGATGTAATTACATACATTAATAACAGCTGTAATTACATGCAATATAAGTACAATGTAAAAACACGTATATAAGTGCATTGTATCACATGACTAATTTGAATGTTTGCAGTTAAAGACACTTAGTATAACGTGGGACCGGGTTGGTCTAAATCACAAACTCCAAGGTATGAAATGTTTGTGTTCAGTTTCATCTTCAGCCGGGGTCAGTTTGGCCCCCGTGGCCCTTGAGACGGGGCTTGACTCCTGCAACACCATATTAATAACGGCATTCTGATATCGCTTCAATATGAATCCAGCTACATGGTGTTAATTTCACTGGCTGTGACCTTCTGCATTGAAACAGCAGATAGCAGACACTGCAGGAATATGGATGCTGGCACACACACAACTGCTTTAATGCATCGCTCTGAGTTTTCTCAGGTCTGTGTGTGTGTGTTGTCACGTACCAGGTCCATATGAATGTATTGCATGAGCATGCCAGCGTTTCAGAGGTCTCGTCATGACGGCGAGCGCTGAGGACCGCAGGTCAAGTGATTTGCCCCCGGGTCAATTGACTGCAGCTCTTGTAACTCTTGCACCATTAGCTGAGTCCCCTGACCCGCCACGCACATCACATTTACCTGGACTCAATCTTAATGTGATATGAAGACCCTAAAATTTGTTTGTTATGAAATCTCCTCCTTTAAAGTCAATTTATTAGCTCACTAAACGGGCCGGGTTTGAGCCGGGCTCGTGGAGATTGAGTCTGCTCTTCTCCTGTATGGATTTTATATCATGTTGGGTTTTAGTCAGAATTGGATGCAATTATTGAACATAAGGGGCGGTTTTCTTTTTTTCTTTTTCTTTTCAGTGGCCCTAATACAAAGTATTAGTTGATACATTAATTATGATATGGAAAAGCAGTATTTGTAGCCTTTTGTGATAAAAGACCTTTTGATTTAGTAATTTATAAATTCATACAAATATATGCGGTTTAAAAATGGGGACAAAAATGTGATATTCTGGGAAAAAATACGACATTTAATAATACATATGTATGTTATGATTAAAATGTTTTGCATTACTCATCAAACTATATATATATATATATATAGAGAGAGAGAGAGAGAGAGAGAGAGAGAGAGAGAGAGAGAGAGAGAGAGAGACACAAACTCATATATATATATATATACTGTGTGTGTGTGTGTGTGTGTGTGTGTGTGAGACTATATATATGTCTGTGTGTGTGTGTGTGTGTGTGTGTGTGTGTGTGACTATATATATGTGTGTGTGTGTGACTATATATATATGTTGTGTGTGTGTGTGTGTGTGTGTGTGTGTGTGTGTGTGTGTGTGTGTGACTATATATATATATATATATATATATATATATATATATATGTGTGTGTGTGTGTGTGTGTGTGTTTGTGTGTGTAATCAAATAATGTAATTAAATTAAATATCCTGAATGACCTGTATCTATTTTGGAGACTAAACTGAAGACACTAGAATATTCTGTCTGCTTTATAGTGTGTTGAAGTTCACGGCTTTACACACACAGATTAACACTTGCACAAACACAAAGATAGATGCACACATGAACAGCACATAGCTTTATTACCAATACATAAATCATAATGTTTCAACAAAAGCTGAAGTTCATTTCCTCCACTGAGCTCTTATCTTTGTTTGGTGGTATATAAGACGCTTTGCCCGAGTAATTTATTACTTTTGCTGAATGGATAATGGCGGACTCAGTCTATTACCCCAAGCTTTGTTAAAGCCCTGAATGCATTTTAACCTGCACTTTACCAAATCACCCAACACTTAAAGCGATAGTGATAGTTCACCCAAAAACGACTTTACTCACGCTCATGTCATTCCAGATGTGTGTGGCTTTCTCTCTTCTTCATTTTTCTATACATCACAAGTCTTTCTCAGCGGGTAGTTATAGGATCTCAGTTATAGGATCTCAGTCACCAGGGAGACTTCATTTTCCCCTAGGGCCATTTTCCTGGTTGCATCCGCACCGGCAGTAGGAACACTGAGGTGACCTAATCCGTCACATACACTATATTGCCAAAAGTATTGGGACACCCCTCCAAATCACTGAATCCAGGTGTTTCCAATCACTTCCATGGCCACAGTTGTGTAAAATCAAGCACTAGGCATGCAGACGCTTCTACACACATTTGTGAAAGAATGGGTCAGGAGCTCAGTGAATTCAAGCGTGGGACCGTGATCGGTTGACACCTGTGCAATAAGTCCAAGTGTAAAGTTTGGTGGAGGGGGGATTATGGTGTGGGGTTGTTTTTCAGGGGTTGGGCTTGGCCCCTTAGTTCCAGTGAAAGGAACTCTTAATGTTTCCACATACCAAGACATTTTGGACAATTTAATGCTCCCAACTTTATGGGAACAGTTTGGGGATATTCCTGTTCCAGCATGACTGCACACCAGTGCACAAAGCAAGGCCCATAAAGACATGGATGAGCGAGTTTGGTGTGGAGGAACTTGACTGGCCTGCACAGAGTCCTGACCTCAAGCCAAGACCTCACCTTTGGGATGAATTAGAGCGGAGACTGTGAGCCAGGCCTTCTCGTCCAACATCAATGCCTGACCTCACAAATGCGCTTCTAGAAGAACTGTCAAAGATTCCCATTAACACACTCCTAAACCTTGTGGAAAGCCTTCCCAGAAGAGTTGAAGCTGTTATAGCAGCAAAGGGTGGGACAACTCCATATTAAACCCTACAGATAAAGAATGGGATGTCATTAAAGTTCATGTGCATGTAAAGGCAGATGTCCAAAACTTTTGCCAATATAGTGTATGTCCTGCGCTCTGGATGTTGTGTGGGACTTTTATTTTGACGGCACTGAGAACGTGCTTCTCCATCTTCATTAGTTTACATCTTTTTAACAGTCCTATCTAATATGTTAATAGATATAACTGTTAAACAACAGTATACAAACAAGTAGGGGTGAGCGAGACAAACTAACACGGGGCTAGTTGTCACACACTTGTTTTAAATACTTCCATGCTAGCATGACGAAACTTAGTGTATTTACTAGTGTTTTTTATTAGAAAAAAATGCGCCAAATTTCAGAAATCTTTGGAAGATATCACTGAACATTTATTTAACCATAGCAATGTAAATTTCTTGTGTTCATTTTTCATCTCTGTTTTTTGTTTATTTAAAATTATACAAATCTGATATTATTTTAATCTCCAATCTGTTATTTAACTGTTGATATGGTTCTTTAATGCGGATCTAACCAGCAGAAGACACTAGCTGGGTTTAAATCTCAGTTGCTCAGGTGGGGCATGTTGTCACACTGCGTTACAATGAGCCTCCATTCTATACTTTTACTTCTATTGAGACAAAAGTTGAATAAAGACTGAGGGCCCTATCTTGCACCCAGCGCAATTGACTTTGTACAGCGACGCATGTATCATTCCTATTTTGCACCCGACGCATAGCGGACTTTTCCCTCCACAGACGCACGCCGGTAAATTAGGGAATGAACTTGCGCTCCCCGGGGCGGTTCAGCGAAAAGAGGAGGCGTGTTTCGGCGCAAACGTTCCCTGGTGCTATTTTGCAGTTCCAGAAAACAATTCCGCCACTGACCAGGAAAAACCTTGTCTAAAGTCAGTGGCGCGTAGCGCATGTTATTCATATGCTATTTTAAGGGCGCATGCTTGGCCATAATTAATGTAGCGTGTGCACAACGCACATACACTTTGCTTATCTCATCTACACACAGACGCAGCAGTTCTCATTTTTAGAAAACCATACATTATTACAAGGAAAAATATTACCACACGAGGGAAATCATTGTTGTGTCCATGAAGATGTGAAAAAATAGGCATAAATCTAGCTTACACATTTACCCAAATTATTATACGCCTGTTTAACCAAAGCTAATTTGGGTGTGTTTCTCCATCCCCAATGTCACTTCTCTGTGTTTTACGGCCCTGACGAGAACGTCGGTCTCCTCAGCTGTGAACCGCTCCTGGCGTATGCCTGGCAAATCCGCTGTTATAATAGCAATCCGCCATGGAACAAGCGCGCCTGCTCTTAAAGGGAATGTGAGATGTCGCTCTGATTGGTTTATTTCACGTTACACCCAAACCACACCTATGAGTAATGAAGCGACTTCAGACCAACCCATTTTAGATTTGCGTTGGGCGCAAGAGTCATTTATCCCGCCGGTATAATAGCAACAGCGTCCAAGATCCGCCCACAAAGTTACTTGCGTTTCACGTTTGATACTTGCGTTTCAGATCGTTAAAATAGGGCCCTGAGAGTCAATGTTCAGAAATGATTAATTATTATTACGTTTTGAACTTTGCTCCCCATTCAATCCCATTATAAAGCTTAGAAGAGCCAGGATATTTTTTAATATAACTCTGATTGTGTTCAAAGTCATATGTACACCTAGGATGGCTTGAGGGTGAGTAAATCATGGGATCATTTTTGGGTTTTATCCCTTTAAGCTCACCAAAGCTGAATTTATTTGATCAAAAAATATTAGTAATATTTTGAGATTTTATTTAAAATAATAATTCCACTGATTAAAGCAGAATTTTCAGTCTTCAGTGTCACATGATCCTTCACAAATCATTCTAATATGATGATTTGCCGCTCAAGAAAGATTTCTGATTATTATCAATGTTTTTTTTCTTCTTCAGTTTACCCCAGTTTAGGGGTTTGTTCCCTAAACCACAGTAATAGTAATTCTTGCCAGTTATGTGCTGCAGTCTTCATAAAGTTCATGATGTATCACGTCTCTCTGTTGGTCTGTGCGTCTCTGGAGGGATTTGCTCAGACAGACGTCGGTCATTTCGGGCCGTCGACGGGACACAAGGTCCTCCACTGACCACTGACCACATCACTCCTGAGAAACCATCAGATTTCTCTCATGTTGCACTTTCCAGTTCAGGAGCTGAACTAAAAGAAAGCAGCCAAGCATGCTCTTTTACAGCCATATCCAAGTAAATCTGCTGCGAGATTAAAGCTTCAGCCCTGTGAGAAAGAGAAAAGCTATTACACGGCTCTTCTTTTGTTGGTAATATCAATGCGACATGCTCGGCGTAGGCCTTTAAAGTTCTCGCTGTGGCAATGAAATCCTTTTAAATGCAGATATGTAATTAATTCTTCATGTTTAGAGAATTAAACATATCTTAGAATGCAGAGGCCGGTGTAAGCGTGGTAATTTTATTATGTGGCGGATAAAAGAAAGCCGCTGACCCCCACCTCCTCCGCTAGCGCCATCACACAAAAACACCCTACAAATTCATTTCAGACAGCGAAAATGCAAAGTCCATCCTATGATAATAGAGAACAATGGCAATCAGGGCTTTATTCCCCAGGGTACAGTCTGCAGTCAGCATAATGTGCCCAGCCAACATAAAGCGCTTTCAGAAACAAAGAGAAGAAGCAGGAGTGCATGCCAACACTTATACATCACAGATATATTATTAACCTTCACACGGCAAGGTGCTCTACGGAGAGAGTGTTCCCGGCCCGTAGCGAACGACTGTGTCATTCACTGGAGACCAATGCACTCGAGATAATCCCAGCATATCTTATGCAGGTGTAGCGCGTGCCTTTTTTTAATTAATAAAAACCAAATGTAATGGTGAACGTTTTTCCCTCCCATAGTCGCTAGCTCTGGCTAATGTGTTGTAATTGACTCTGCAATTTTCTAATTGTGATTGCCATTTTAATTTTACTCTTGACTGTGCAACTAACAGTGTATAATAATTAAAATGGATTGCACGCGGTGTACCTGCATGGTTCAGCCAGGCTTGAACTTGAACCATAAGTTAACTATTAGGAAACTAAGAGGCTATGATCATTTTTCACAGAGCCAGAAATCTTTAGATCAACTGTAAATGGGTAGTTAGGAAGAGATTTTAAGTAAAAATGTACAAGGAAAAGTGTTTTCCCATCGTTTTGCCTAAGTAGAAATATCCTGTCTCTCAATTAATGTGAGGTCATCATGCATGCATAATAAGTACAAAATTAATTTGCAAAATGCTATTTAAAATAGTTTTAGATGAAGTATAGCATAACATTCTTTTCCCTTCAGATATTAGTTATGCTGACTATTTTAACGCTATAAAGTATCATAATTTCATCTTATTTTTAGCCATATAAATATCAGCATCTGCATCAAAGTTCTTATTTTCGTTTTGGCTGTTTGGATGTTCTCTCTATATTATATTAAATGAGCCATCAAATCCTGATGTACTGATATGCAAAAACACATATGCAAACTTTCTTTAAATTTGTTTTTTTAGATTTTGTCTAGAGGTTCAATAAAGCGTTCATTTAAAAATAAAAAAAACAGAACTTTTCAGACTTTACAGGGTTAAAACAATCACAAATCCCTTGAAATGCACCGTATATCTTTCCTTTTGGCTCTTTCAGTTGTTTTTTCCTTAATGGCCAATATATGCAAACTTTATTTAGATGTGTTTTTTAGATTTTGTCTAGAGGTTCAATAAACTGTCCATTTAAAAATAAAAAAGTGCTTCTTCAGACATTACAGGATTAAAACAATCACAAATCCCTTGAAATGCACCGAGTATCTGCTCTTTCCGTTGTGTTTTCCTCAATGGCGAATACCTGTTTCCCTCGGATCCCCTTGGGATGTGCGCCTCTGTAATGAAAAAGGTTCCTGCTCAGATTTTTAAGTGTATGGTCCAAGTGAGGCAGACACTTTCTAATTTAGAGGAAATTTGGTAAAACGGCTAGATTGTTTTTTTCCTCTGCTCGGGTGTGTGTTTTCCGCAGACAAATGTGGGTCGTTTCCAACCCAACTGTAGAAATTAGCTGATAGACATCAAGCCAGATAACTGAGACCTGCAGCATTAGGATGGGAAAGGACATTAATCTTTCCAAAATTAAAATCCGCGCCGCTGCGTTTAGGATTGAGGCCAGCGCCATACGCCAGCCGCCCGACCGCCAGTTTTGATAAAACTGTTTAAGGAGAGGGGAGATTTAGATAAATTGCCCGTGGTTCTGCTATAAGTGCAGTGGAACAGAGGAGGGTCCCTGTTAACCAGGATCACGTGGATATGAGCCGGCTGTTTACAGGGACCCCGTGAGGCCGTCAAGACCACCAAACCTGATAACCTGCTGTTATTGATGCCAGAGAGCCAGAAGCCAGCGCTATCTGCATGTGTTGCATACGGTGCAGTGTTTGTGAATGATGGGCTGGTGCATGTTTGCGTTCCGGAGGT
The DNA here is from genome assembly GCF_949319135.1 of Squalius cephalus. Taxonomy (NCBI): domain Eukaryota; kingdom Metazoa; phylum Chordata; class Actinopteri; order Cypriniformes; family Leuciscidae; genus Squalius; species Squalius cephalus. Next base: position 3,972,072 of record NC_137135.1, on the reverse strand, counting down.
GATGCAGGATTCTTGGCTTTCTTGTCCGAGGTCGACACTAGTGTTTGTTCTGGCAAATCTGTGTATTGCTTGGAGGTTTGGAGAGCGCAGGCTAAGAGTATTCCCTGATCCCAGAGATCACGGGGGGCCGGCCTGCTTCACGCTCCGGTGAACGCATGAAGGGTGTATATGTCAATCTAGCCAGCCGACGGGTTGTTCGGGATCTCGTGCTGCTAATGTGCTGCAAAAATGAACAAATATACACAATCTCTGTTTCATTCTCCTGCTGCAAAGGAGCCATTTTTGATGTTGGTTGGTGCTGGTTTTGAAAGGAATCACCCAATGATGAAAATTGCATCATTGAATATGGCGTCACAAACATCAGACATCAATAGATTTTTTTTTTTTTTTCCTATATGTGCGTTGATCAATTTTTTATTTGGTTTCTGAATGAATAAAGGCTTACATTTCAATCTGTTCCTCGTACAAAGTGATCGATGGAGACATACTTGGGACATACTAGTCAAGTAATATGGAATATATCAAGCTTTTTGAACCTTGGAAGGTTTGGATAACATTTAATTTCATAATATGGACAGCAACTGCTGAAACATTCTTCAAAATATCTTCTTTTGTGTTCAGCGGAGAAAGAAAGCCATGCGGATTTGGAATGAATTTTCATTTTTGGGTGAACTAAACCAGCCAAATTCCCTTGTTCAACCAGTTTCTCCAGTTACTTTTGCTGGTAAAACAATATCCGCCAGCTAAACCACACTAATACAATAGCTTAAACAACCTGGATCCTGACCAGCAGGATTTTCAGCAGGATCAACCTGGAGTTTTATTCTAATAAAATGCACTAATTAGTCAAAGCTCCTACTGTACATACTAAAACTGTTAAGTCAATGACATAAATAGTTGCTAATTGTTGACTAAATGCATTACAGTTTCTTTGCGCGCCATTTTCTGAATATCACACATAGGAATTTACCACTTCCAACTTGGATGGACCAGTTTTGGTGTCATTGTCTCAAAACACCTAACTATCTAGCAGAAAAATACATGGATGCTCCCATGTCATCATAATCTCCCCAACAGACTTCCATGAAATTGACATTTAAGAATAACTGGACAAGTGGAAAATAATGCAATTCTGCAAGGCACATTTCAGGCGTATAGACTGTAATACGGCCAGTGTGTGTGGGGTAGGTTAGGATGCCGATGGCGAAAAGCGTCAGATTACCCGGCTCATGGCGGAGAGATAGAGGCACAAACCCAGCGGAGAGGCTTATCTATGCCGGCCAGCGCTGGTCTGGGACCTGTCCCACAGCCCGCCATTGACCAGCTCCCCTCTCCTCCAATAAACAAGCAATTACTGACCCAAACAACTGTCAGGGACTATGATCAAATAATTTAGCCAGAGTGAGAGGACCTTAATACAGGTCAATTTCACTCTGTTAGGCATGCTGGCTGAGGGAAAGCGAGGGACGGCGTCTCAAGCCTGTCAGGGGAAGGCTATTGCCGTTGCCGAATTTAAAGGTTACGTGCGGCAGTGCTGAAATATTCTATCCCACGCAGCGCCGGGATCCCATCACAACCAAAAGCCACTGCACCAGTCCTGCATGCCGCGTTGTAATGGGTTGTGTGGGTATTAAACTGATAACTGAATAAGATAGGGTTGGTGTACATATGAATATATATGTATACCAGGCTTGACATTAACACACGCCAACACGCCACACGCGTGTGTATTTCAGCAGTGGCGTGTAACACAGTCAGACCTACTAACCACTTTGCCAGGTTGAATTATATATATATAATATATACTTTTTTCAATTGTAGTCTTTTAAAAAGACATCTGAAATAATAAACTAAGTGCAATGTAGTGCTGTCAAAAATATAGATTTTTCGATACATATCGATACTGAAATATCTGAAACGCTGATTTTCCACAGAATATATATGCAGGATACCAGCATCTCTTTCTCTCTCATGATCTCTCTGACACACAAACCCGCCTCTCCTCACTCAATCCATTAATTTGCTCCGGATGAATATTGTTGCTGTTACAGGGCTTGAATTTCAGCTTGGGATTGTGTGCATTGAGCATAATGTTACTCATTCCTGCAGATTTTGTGCTCAAACCCAAAGTGCGACACATATAGCCGCCTCTCAGGACTAAATTAAGCTCTTTTTTTGCTGCTTATTGCCCTTAAACGGTCAAATATACTCAAAAAAATGTCAAAATGCTGGTCTTGGTGAGTATTCATGTAAACACAGTCAGTTCTGTTTAAAGTGAATGTAAACAGTTGAGAAAGAAAACACGTGTAACAGTATAATGGATCAGTGAGTCAGGTCTTAAAGTGACAGCAGCCAAATATTCCTGCTGCCAAATTATGAGATAATATTAAAAATATCTACATGGCAGATTGTTTTCATCGTATCGATGTCAAAATTGTGGCCAGTGAAAATGCTGAGTGTCTTTAGAAAACTTTAGAAAAAACACTAGCCACAGTGACTGATGAGCAAAAAAAAGTGAATGTCAAGCCCTGTATATATATATATGGTATATGTGCTAAAATATGTATGGTTGCATATATATACAAATTCTTAACAGCTAAAACTAGTAAATTTGCAGTTCGTTGTGTTCACTGGGTTTTGTTGTGTCTCAGATCCAAGAGTCTAAGACCACTAAAGAAAAAGGCTGCTGTTTATTGGATTCAGTTTAATAATAATTAAAAACAAATTCCAAAAGATATTGTCAGTATAATAATGGGATTGAAAAGTCAAATGTCAAATAACAAGATGAATTTGAGGATCTCTTAGTATGTAATATCTCTCTTTAGCAAATTTGCCTAAATATCTGATTTATTTATATTTGATTAGTGACCTAGGAAATGTGCAGAATATTAATATTTCTTCTTTATCTCTGCATCATTATTTTACATCTTTAAAAACTGCTAAACATTGCTTATTTCCAGATTTAAATAAAGAACTTCTCATATTTTCAGACACAATCATGGCAAAGCATTTATTGCCCCCTCTAATCGAGTCGGCCGTGCTGTTTATGACGCCCCATCATCTTTCTGACGGTTTCTGCTGGTGAGGAGGACAAACATTAGCTTTGTTCAGATTCAACTAATCTTGCTCAGCCTTCTCCAAAGTACAATCTCATCTGCCATCTAACCTTGGTCCAGACTATTATCAGATCTGGATCTAATTGAACCTTCATGGAATAAACCTTGTCCAGTCGCAGGGCACAGAAATCTTGATATACTCCACAAGAGTCGTCCATGACACGGGGTCTCCAGCTACTAAAGCCGCTTTTCCACCGTTCTCGCTGCTTAACCGTTCATTTTCCACTGATAACAACGGAACTGTAATACAAACACGTCAGCCGTGGCCTTGTTGTAAGGCAAGAGTTTACAGACGATATGAGATGTTAATAGCGAGCATGTTAAGGAGGATGATCAGATATTTCTTTTCATTTTATTATTAACTACCCAGCAAGCAATAGCCGTCATTTCACCAACTAGATTAACTATAGACCCGATATAGTCTATGAGTAACACACTTCTAGACAAAATACCCTTGAATTTAGTTGCATGTCGTTTTTTACCAAAAATAACTTGCAAGATGTATCATATTCCATCATGTAAGCAAAGTCAACAGTGATTACAAGGTGTTTAATTTCATTTCTTCACTCATTTCATTTCTTTGTTATCTAATTGATGACTAGTCTAATCTTGGACGATGGTTTAGATGTCTATTAAATGTTCACTGACAGCTCAAATTATGCCTTGTTTTAGCCTAGACATCTGGGCTGTGTTTGGATGCTATAAGACGTCTTTTAAAAGCAAAATTGCTTGCTGGGTAGCATTAACTTTGCTTAAATTGTGAGTTTACATCTCGCAATTCTGACTTTTTATCTCAGAATTGAGAGATTTAAAGTCGCAATTGCGAGTTATTAAGTCAGAAATGCGTGATATAAAGTCGCAATTGTGTGTTATAAAGTCAGAATTGTGAGATATAAACTTAACTGGAGCCATTCCTTATACCGTTCTTAAAACCAACCGTGGAAAAGCAGCTTAACTTTCCATTTAGCACTGGCCTTCGTCAATAAAATGTGTGCAAACACTGTGAGATGTTGTTGTGGGGTAAAAGGTATCAAACCAATTGAATAGGCTTTAAAAAAAGAATAATTCAAATTGTCAAAGTAAACAGTTTGGTAAGTGCAGGTTGATGGCTTCATCCTCCTCTTCCTCCAAGTGATTTCTCTTTAAATAGAAAAGACAAGGCCTGGAGCCTTTCGCAAGCTTATTATGGTAATAATTAGGAGACTGATTTTATCTCAGCCTGTACAATCACAGTGAGAGGCAATGGCTAAATAAACAGCCAAAGTCCTTGTGTCCCCAAGGGCTGTTCAGTGTAATTAAAATCAATAGGTTCTTCCTCCCAGGGCCTCTTTAACCCACCCAGCTAAGCCAAGGTGCTTTTATTGTTAAGCAGTCCTCATTCAGTTCTCCCACCATGACATATAGAGCGTTCTCATGTTCACGCTTCCATTACCTTAAATTGATGTATTAGTATTAAGACTGAAAAAATGAGAAGATTGTTGCGGATTTGCGGTAGGCATCATTAGGGATAAGTGAGACGGCTTTATCAACAATCAGCGTCCAGTTATCCGGTAAGGGTGAGGAAGGTTAGTTGACCTTGACTGTTATTCACCGCTCGTTCAAGGATTTAAAAAAACATATTTTTGGTGTTATGTTGGTACATTATGGAAGCTTGTTTCCGGCACAGAATACAAAATAAAAAAAGGTAACTGCGACTTTTTATCTCAGAATTCAGATCTCAGAATTGTGTAATATAAATTCGCAATTGCGAGTTATAAAGTCAGAATTTTGCTTGATATTAAGTCGCAATTGTGTGTTATAAAATCAGAATTGCAAGAAAAAAAATAAAGAAAAAAAAAGAAAAATAAAGAAAATAGAGAAATAAACTTGCAATTGTGAGATAAAAAGTCGCAATTATCTTTTAAAACGTTTTATTCTGTGGCGGAAACTAGCTTCCATAACAAATATCTACTGGTATTAACTAAAAAATCATGAACAAAAAGCTGATAAAATGTAAGCAGTTACTGTACTGAAGTATCTCTTTGGTCACTTTGTAGTTTTACGGAGTATCAAATAGCAACTTTTACTCTCTTTTACTTTTCCGTGAATGCGAGTGCATTAGCAGTTGCTGAATCACAGCTGTTTGATTTAGGAGATGAGATCATGATGAGGCCGAAACCAGCACATCCAGTGCAAGACAAGTAGACTTTGACTATTTATTATTTTTTAATCGGCAATATTGAAGAGTCCTTTTTGAAGGATATTGGTTTACCTATGGCCTTTTTGTGCATTTGAGCTTGAACTGAGACTTGAGAGTTTGTAGACATTTAAGAGGCTATTGTATCGACCTTTATTCATTGCAATATTCAGTTTTATTTTGATTTTAGAAATAAAACATGATTTCTCATCTCAATTGTTCCTTATTTTCAGTAGCTTGTCTCTTCGGTGTTGAGGACTAGTGCATCTTTGAGCCTACATTCAGAGTAAAATACTTCAGTACTCTTAAAGTCAGATACTCTGAGACTTTTACTCAAGTCGTATTGGAATTGGTGACTTGTAACTTGTAATGGAGTCATTTTCACTGTAAGGTATCTGTACTTTTACTCAATTATGATTTTCAGGTACTCGTTACACCTCTGCCGTACCTCGGCTTGTTTCGCCGAGTGTAAATGCAGATATCGGGTATGTGTCACTAATTGTTCAAGCGTCTAATATGATTCAAATGGTTTTAAACTTTCAGAAAAGCTTACATTTTTGAATTTCTGAATGTGACGATAACCATTTCACATAAGCTAGTCTGATCTTTTTAATGCCTTTGAAAGCCAAACCCAGCTTTTACCCGTACAGTAGGTTACACGAGCGGCACTTTTCACCAGATGTCTTTAGACCATCATTTGCCATCGGTTAGCAGAAACGCTTTTCAGTGAAACGATTCCCCGCTTGACAAATGAGACATCAAGGGTTGTATGAAGCTGTTCCTGCTCTGCACATCTGTCCGCTGATCCAGATGTTGCACAGATGACAACACGCCATCCAGATCCTCTAATAGCCCTGTGCCTGACAGAGTCAGTCGTGATGAATCGCACAGCTCTTCCCTGGATTCTCACACTTAATTTTCTGAAGATTGCTTGCCCATTCAAGAGGAGAGGGACCTGATTCGCACTCCTGTCCAGGAGCCCGGGGCCCTGATGAGATGTCACTATTGTTCAGCCGAGCCTTTGGCATGGAGGCTTAACTACAAGTGGCTGCTTTTAAGACATTGGCCCGAATTACTTGACTGGCGAAGCTAAATAGCAATTAGACAGCTCGCCCGCCAAACGGAAATTAGAAATTTGCCAGTGGGCTTTAGATGGGACTGAGTTTTCCTTCTCACGCAAACACTTTCAGACCACCTATATCTGACACCAAACGCCTTCATTTCGGTCTCGACCTCGGAAGAGTCTCTCCTGTGGACATTCAGAGTGTGTTTTCTGGCTGTACTGGATCGTTTCCATCAACTTGCCGGCATATCTGATATCTTTTGTCACAATGCATATCATAGTTTGTCAATCAAACGTCAGGTTATGATGATCTCTCGTCTATTCACACCTTCCTTATTACGGCAATCATGATTCTCTGAGCACACGAGATTCGCATTCGATGTTTGATAAACAGATGCAGTTTAGTGAGTCTCATCACCTGTCCTGTCACACGCAATGAACTCTCATTGGCTGAGATGAGACACGGCCAGATTTAACTGAGCCGGATCCTTTCTGAACTCGCACATTTGCATGGACATTATTTTGTCCACCAACTTTTCTTTATGCAGATTGTCGGCTTCAACTTTGTTATTCAAATAGTGCTATTTATTATGTTCAGAGAACATTCCCAATGTTTGGAAAACTATAAAATGGAATGTTCAAGACAAAAACGTTTTAAAAAATGTGTTATTTATATATAAAATATTGATATATATAATATAAATTATGTATAAATAAATATATATATATATATATATATATATATATATATATATATATACAGTATATATACATGCAAATAATTCTTAAATATATACATGCATATGTGTGTATTTATATTTACAAAATAATTATACACAGTACACACACATATATTATGTAAACACAAACTTGTATTTTGGATGTGATTAATCGAGATTAGCCCAGCACTAAAAAAAATTGGATGTTTAGAACATTCAGAAATTACATTTTCATATCAAAACATTTGAAAGAACATTTTGTTAGCTGGGTAAATACATTAATTTACAGCAGCAAAACAAATTTGATGGGTTAAATCAGGTACAAATAGCAAACAATTGAATGATAGCACTTTTCATAGAGTAGAAATGTCTTGTGGCGCTCGAGGGTGTTCGGCAAATGATTGTGATGTTATCATATGTGGTCCACCAACCTTTTTATGCAGATTGTTGGCTTCAACTTTTTCATCCAAATATTAGATAAATATATATGTATATGTATATATGTATAAACATATATGTATGTTCTGTATGTGCAAAGGAATTTGTATTTTTTTTTCTAAATATTAATATAATAAATATTAATATATAATTGACCACAGACGTTTGTCTGAGTTGCAATGAAATGGAAGTAGTGATAGATGTTTTCTTCCATATTCTGATCTGAGTTTAACGGATTATTGAAAAATAAAAAATGTAGGGCGGGGCTATAGATAGATAGATAGATAGATAGATAGATAGATAGATAGATAGATAGATAGATAGATAGATAAAAAGAATACACATTACAAGGTCAGAACATTTTTAAATGTGAAAACCTATGATTTGGACTTTTAATATAAAAAATGTGTGTCTTGTTTACACAAGTTCAGTGCTAAAACACGATCAGACTCTCGGTTTCTCTTCCGGAGAATGAATCAGATGGACAGAATGAAAGACTAACAGATCTGTTCCTGAGAGCTCTAATCCACTCACACTCACTTATCTTCTCTGACAATGAGGCTTCCTCTCAGACTACACAACTTTCCCAGTGTACTTCGTCTTCCTGAAGCAAATTTGTCTTGTCTAAGTGTCTTATACCTCCAAGACAAACAGTTTACCTCTGGCAGATCCAGATTTTGTCAATGCTTGAATGTTGACTGTCAGCTAATCTCCTGGTGCTGTTGGAGAAGAGCAGATCTTCCCACCGCAGATTTCTGCATGTCTGGCCATAAACGCAGGAGACTCTGAAAGTGATGATGACTACATCAGATAACGTCACAATCATTTGCCCAACACCCTCGAGCGACACATGACATTTCTGCACTATGAAAAGTGCTCACATTCAATTCTTTGCTATTTGTACCTGATTTAACCCATAAAAATGAGTTTTGCTGCTGTAAATTAATACTCAGGTAACAAAAATGTTCTTTAAAATGTTTTGCTATGAAAACATAATTTCAGAATGTTCTGAACATTCTAAACATCCATTTTCTTAATGTTTAAAAAAAATAAAAAATTCTTGAATGTTTCATTTTATAATTTTTCAAACATTATGGGAACGCTACGTTTGAATGTTATCTGAACGTTCTGAAACGCATTATAAATAGTACTATTTGAATGACATTAGATGAACATCCAACTAAACCATTTAATAAAAACACTCATGAACACTGAACAAACGTTCTAACGTTACTGGAAGAACATTCGTTCATAACTTCGAGAGAACGTTCTGAGAACATTTTTGTCTTAATTATAACTAGTTTATTTAGATGTTACTATTTTGTTCAGTGTAATGATTACACTCTAAAAAACAATGGGTTAAAAACAACCCCATTTTTACAGTAGGCGTATAGCATATTTCATATAGTTTTAATTCATATTGCCTACATTTAAGCTCGTTTAACAAATATTATAGGTAAAAATTAAAATTAATCTACAAACTCCTCGCGAACGCCTGCCATCGTTCGACACTGGACATTGGTCAAGTAATGAATATCAAAGACGCCGACCACCAAGTCCTCCGTGATCCCATTTTGGTTGAAAGAGTACTTTGAGTCGATGTTGAACAAAGAATTCCCACATCCGCTGATCACAAGCGCCGCCCCCATCCCCGGGCCGGTACCGCAGATCAGCCTGCCGAGGTCGAGCTTGCCGTCAAAAAAATGACGAAAGGAAAGCATTCCCGCTGAGGCGTGGAAGCCACTCGGAGGCGAGGCACTGAAGTCCTTGCCTGACGAAGGCACCACTCCCTCAGCGTGGGCTGCCAGCGTTACGGTCCCGATCTGGAAAGGCAAAGGCGACGTCGGCGACTGCAACACCTCCCGCTCAATTCACCCACTCTGCCATGAAGATATTCGAGCGTGTAAATGACGCCTGTCTCCGGAAGATCGTCTCCATCAGTCCCAATCAGTGTGGATTTTCTTAGAGGAAGCGGGACTATTGATGCGATCCACGCCGTCAGGAGAGGCACCGGGAGAAGAACCAGCAAGTACACCAATCTCCACCAATAAACTGGTGTGTGGTGGGCGTTCTGGCACAATATGGCTGCCGTCGCATCATCCAGGTGGACATTGCACATTGGTGGTGGTTGAGGAGATTCCCCTTTCAATGTAAAGTGCTTTGAGTGCTGAGAAAAGCGCTATATAAATGTGATGAATTATTATTATTATTATTATTATTATCATTATTACACATGGCCTTCCTCGACCTCAAGAAGGCATTAGACCGTGTGCCCCGGGACCTCCGCTCTCATGGAGCGGAGTGCCCCCGAAGAGTACGTACGAGAGTATCCAGCTCCTCTACACCAACACCCCCAGCGTACGGTGGATTCAGCTCCTCTACACCAACACCCCCAGTGTACGGTGGATCCAGCTCCTCTACACCAACACCCCCAGTGTACGGTGGATCCAGCTCCTCTACACCAACACCCCCAGCGTACAGTGGATCCAGCTCCTCTACACCAACACCCCCAGCGTATGATGGATCCAGCTCCTCTACACCAACACCCCCAGCGTACGGTGGATCCAGCTCCTCTACACCAACACCCCCAGGGTACGGTGGATCCAGCTCCTCTACACCAACACCCCCAGCGTACGGTGGATCCAGCTCCTCTACACCAACACCCCCAGTGTACAGTGGATCCAGCTCCTCTACACCAACACCCCCAGCGTACGGTGGATCCAGCTCCTCTACACCAACACCCCCAGCGTACGGTGGATCCAGCTCCTCTACACCAAGACCCCCAGCGTACGGTGGATCCAGCTCCTCTACACCAACACCCCCAGCGTATGATGGATCCAGCTCCTCTACACCAACACCCCCAGCGTACGGTGGATCCAGCTCCTCTACACCAACACCCCCAGCGTACGGTGGATCCAGCTCCTCTACACCAACACCCCCAGCGTACGGTGGATCCAGCTCCTCTACACCAACACCCCCAGCGTACGGTGGATCCAGCTCCTCTACACCAACACCCCCAGCGTACGGTGGATCCAGCTCCTCTACACCAACACCCCCAGCGTATGATGGATCCAGCTCCTCTACACCAACACCCCCAGCGTATGATGGATCCAGCTCCTCTACACCAACACCCCCAGTGTACGGTGGATCCAGCTCCTCTACACCAACACCCCCAGCGTACGGTGGATCCAGCTCCTCTACACCAACACCCCCAGCGTACGATGGATCCAGCTCCTCTACACCAACACCCCCAGCGTACGGTGGATCCAGCTCCTCTACACCAACACCCCCAGCGTACGGTGGATCCAGCTCCTCTACACCAACACCCCCAGCGTATGATGGATCCAGCTCCTCTACACCAACACCCCCAGCGTACGGTGGATCCAGCTCCTCTACACCAACACCCCCAGCGTAAGGTGGATCCAGCTCCTCTACACCAACACTCCCAGCATACGGTGGATCCAGCTCCTCTACACCAACACCCCCAGCGTACGGTGGATCCAGCTCCTCTACACCAACACCCCCAGCGTACGGTGGATCCAGCTCCTCTACACCAACACCCCCAGCGTATGATGGATCCAGCTCCTCTACACCAACACCCCCAGCGTACGGTGGATCCAGCTCCTCTACACCAACACCCCCAGCGTAAGGTGGATCCAGCTCCTCTACACCAACACCCCCAGCGTAAGGTGGATCCAGCTCCTCTACACCAACACCCCCAGCGTACGGTGGATCCAGCTCCTCTACACCAATACCCCCAGCGTACTGTTGGATTACAATTTTATTAAATGTTTAATTTAGTTTGCAACAGTAAAAGTTGAGTATATTGAAGTTAGCATTTTAAGGTTAGGTTAGGATAATGGTATCAACAGTTCCTGCCAGTCCTGTTTTCTCTATTGTGTTTTAAATGAGTTTTTAATGGCTCTAGCCAGTAGCTCCAAGACGCACCTTTTGGTCTTTAATGGCTCTGGGATGGCCCGTGGAACCAGAGTTCCTGGCCAGTATCAGCATTTGAATAGGTATGCTGATTAAATTGATACTGGTAACACGCTGGGGTCTGGGGCGGGTTCCTTAACCTGTATACCTAATTTGCATGCTTTGTTCAACCTCAATGTAAATCCCTCCCCCTAAATGTCTATAAATTTGCAAGGCAACTGTATTGAGTTAGTCTTGATGATGATGAACTACAGACTACAGACTTAGAAGAATAAATCTCTTCTGCTTATAAGATCCATCTCAAGTCTCCTGGTTTTTGCTTCGATGAAGGAATAATAAGTTCCCAACAGTACGGTGGATCCAGCTCCTCTACACCAACACCCCCAGCGTCGTCCGATGCCCCGCTGGCCTGTCCGAACCGTTCACGATGGCCTCAACATGAAAAAATCTGAGTATATGGAGTGCGGACCCCAGACAGACGGGACAATCAGAGTTAGAAGGCAACCATTAAACAAAGTTACCAAATTCAAATATCTCGGTTCGCTCATTGGGAGCGACGGCGACTCCCTCCCTGATGCCCGAGTCAACACGGCATGGCTGAAATGTCAGCAAGTCACGGGGCATCCTCTGCGCCCACCTAATGAGGAACCACTCAAGGGCAAGATTTATAAAACCGCTGTACGGTTCCGAGTGTTGGCCAGCCACCACCAAACATTATTTTCAGATTAATTAGGTTAGATCAGATTAGATTAATTAGTAGATTAATTTTTATGTTTACCTATAATATTTGTTAAACGAGCTTAAATGTAGGCAATACAGTGCTATGCATAAGTTTAGACACCCATACTAAAGTTGACTAAAAAGAGGAATAAAAAATCATCTTTTGGAAACTGAACTTAATGCCTTAATTTAAAAAATTAGGAAAAATCCAACCTTTAAGGACACCAATTTTCTTTGTGAATGAATAATGTATCGTAAATAAATAAATATACTTTCTTAAAATACAGGGTGCATAAGTTTATCATCACATAGCCTTCACCATACCTAGAGATTGGCATGGTTTTATTTCAGTTAGCCTAATAGCTAGTTTGATTTGCATTGAGAGATGATCTTATGGAAAGTACTCCATGCCAATCTCTAGGTATGGTGAAGGCTATGTGATGATGTGGGGCTATTTTAATTCCAAAGGCCAAGGGAACTTTATCAGGATGCATAGTATCCTGGATCCATGAAGTAACTGGCCTTTAAAAATAAAAATCTGCCTGCCTCTATGGGAATTTAACATAGGGGTGTCCAAACTTATGCACCCTGTATTTTAAGGAAGAACATTTATTTATTTATGATACATTATTCATTCACAAAGAAAATTGGTGTCCTTAAAGGTTGGATTTTTCCTATTTTTTTAAATTAAGGCATTAAGTTCAATTTCCAAAAGATGATTTTTTATTCCTCTTTTTAGTCAACTTCAGCATGGGTGTCTAAACTTATGCATAGCACTGTATGTATTTAAACTATATGAATTAAAACTATATGAAATATGCTATAAGCCTACTGTAAAAACGGGGTTGTTTTTAACCCTTTTTTTTTTTTTAGTGTAGTCATTACACTGAACAAAATTGTAACATCTAAATAAAGTCAATAATTGTATCCCTTAAAACTCATCTTTGATCACCAAAATGACATATTTAAACTTTTTTCCTTGAAAAACAAAAATGTCTTCATGACTTAAAATATCTTGAATGTAACTCGACACCCTTGCCTCATTTAGTATGCGTGGTTCTATGAATATGCAAATGAGCCCCGCCTCCACTCACTCACTCAGCTCAGAGATCCACTGGTTGACGATCACACGTTGCTCTGATTGGTTACAAGGTTGTTGTTTTTTTTTTAAAAACATAGATTAAAACGTACCTTTTTGCACAAGCATATTAAAATGCGTCTAAATGCTGTATGCATTTTTGAAAAGATCATGTAATTGCACTTTTTTTTAGTGTCGTTACTAGGCTCTTATTTTATTTTTTATCTTTTATGTGTTTTGGTTTGAATTCTTTTGATATGCTATGTTTTAACTGTTTGTGCATCTGTGCTGAGATTGTGAAGCACTTTGGTCAACATTCGTGTTGTTTTAAGGTGCTATAGAAATAAACTTGACCTTGACCTTGACCTTGTGACGTCAGAAACACCAGCGATTTCAAAGCGTGTTTTTGAGACTGTCTTTGGTTCACTGCAGTTTTAAGGAGGAAATACTCAGCAATGGTGTCGACTTATGAATTTACACATGCTTTGTCTTAAAGCATATTAAAAACACCACACAGACACATAAACAACATTAAACGCTGGATTTTCATCACAGGGGGACTTTAAAGGTTGTATCAGTGATTTCAGGCCCAAATTTTTTTTATCACATTCATCTAATCTTTCCTAATGATCCGCTAGCTGTCCGCCCCATAAGCATGCCGTCAAAAAAACACGTCTCTGTAGGCAGCCTAGGCTCTGAGATCTGCACACAAAAACAATTGGTTTCACTCGTTTTGTGCTCGTGTACGGCTGCATGCGAAGTCGGAGCTGAAGAAGAAGCTGGCTCAAAACCTCACAACACCCGCCCCCTGTTGGTGATTGGTTGGAACACTATTTGTTTTGGTTTTGAGTGGTTGGTGAAACCAATTGTTTTTGTGTGCAGATCTCAGAGCCTAGGCTGCCTACAGAGACGCGTTTTTTTTAAGGCATGCTTATGGGGCGGGCAGCTAGCGGATCGTTAGGAAAGATTAGATGAATGTGATAATTTTTTTTTTTTGGGCCTGAAATCACTGATACAACCTTTAATGAACTACGTGTACTTGGGCGTTTTTGTTAGATTAGGGTTAGTTTCATGTAATTATACATACTTTACTGGTATTACCATAGTAAGTACATGTAACGTGTAACAAAGACCCTATAATAAAGTGTTCCCTTCTCTTCTTTTGTGACACAGATCGTCGTATAGAGAATAACTTCATGAAGATTCTTCTTTTGTGTTCCATGGATGAAAGTCACATGTGTTTGGAACAAAGAATGATGACACTGCGTGAACTTCTCTAACCTGTGATTTTATGGCACTAGTTTTGTGGTCATGGGGTTTGAATCCTATGATCCTGGTAGAGGGGGATTAGACAGGGATTTTTCCCTGGTGTGAGCTGAATGCCAGCGCTGGGCATCTGAAAATAAAGCGTCCCGGACAGAAGGAGACGAGGAGAACACAGCCAAGGCCGTCACTTACTCGCTTTGACAAACTGCAGCCATTATGCAAGCGTGACAGTATTTCTCTGAGGGCAATTTCTAAAAATTATTTCAACAATGTAACGAGTGAAATGTCACCACTCGCTAATTATGTTTATGCTAATTGTTAATTAGGCTCTCAATGAGCATTGTCTTAATTAACAATGGCTGTGAAAATATGTGCAGGGCAGTGAAACATAAATGAGTCCAGTAATTGCCAGCCTCTGGTGAGTAACACAGATATATTGGGATTTTACTGCTTCTGTTACAATGACTTTTAATTTTTGGTAATAATTTTACTTAATAGCGAGGGCTGATAGAACGGATGAACTTCATGCTATCATCTTGATTTACTTAATGCAGTGTTTTTTGATGTTTTGTTTTTGTTTTTCTGTGTGCAAACATCTATAAACCTTTATTAAGCAAATAAAATGTTGACTGACTTTTCCTCTGTCAAATGCTTGACAGGGTCACACGAATAACCCATAATATTCCTCTCATCCAGTTGAGTCAAATGAGTTTATTTTGATGATACAGATGCAGATTTGACACAATACTGTAGAGCTCTACTGTGGTTAACTGAGCTAGTGGACAACAGTTTAGTTCAGTATCTTCAGCAGATCATTAAGAGGCCAAAGCCACACTTAATCTGACGCTGCCTATATGATGCATTATGAAGCTATCCACACATGCATTGCAGTGTATTATATATTTTCATAAACTATTGTATCTCCAATTATAACACACTTTAACACATTCAAACACTATAATGCATTAGCATACTATAATAGCACATGGAATTGGCTTCTGAAGGGCTGGCACTAACAATTATTTTGGTAATTGAGTAATCAGGTCTATTTTTATTACCACACAAATTATCTAAGTGGACAATAGCCTTTAAAATGACTTTTAAAAAAAAGTATATATACACACACACACACACACACACACACACATACACACACACACACACACATATATATATATATATATATATATATATATATATATATATACAGTGTGTATATATATATATATATATATATATATATATATATATATATATATATGTGTGTGTGTGTGTGTGTGTAGTGTGTATGTATATATATATATATATATATATATATATATATATATATATATATATATATATATATATATAACAATGAGGCAATAATTTGTTCAAAAAGTATCAATAAGCAAGTGATCATATTGACCAACACTATTAAAATACATAATGTAATAAACATAATAAAGTTATGTACATATAACAAATGCCAGCAGAGGACGTCAACATCTGCTGATTGTTGTTGTTACACTTTACAGCAGATCAAATCCTTGTTTAATATTGGCCAAAAAACATTTATTTCACTTGTCCACTTAATCTTTTATATTTATCCGCTTGTTTAAGACAGAAATGCTACAACAAGGGATCAACCCTCTGGTTTTGTTCGTTTGGTAATCACTCTTGTGTTGTTCATGGTCAAAAGTGATGTAACATTTCAGTAAAATCAATGTAATATATTTTTGTCCAATAATCCTTTTGTATTTTGAGATAATTTTGTTAATATTTATGCAATAAATATCCATTGAAAATAATACAAAAAAATCTATTTTTTTAATTACTTTTCAATTAAAGCTGTATTTCATGTAAAAAAAAAAATGCTGTGTGCTTTTCTAAATATTGCTCCCAAGAATTTATTTTTCTATATTTCCCATTGATTTTATATATTTCGTGTGTGTGTGTGTGTGTGTGTGTGTGTGTGTGTTCACATAGTGACTGCCACAAAAGAGTGTACTTTTGTATTATATGAATGTACTTTCGTGCTACAATAATGCGCTCTCAACATTTGACAGGAAAATAACGCCATATACAAAGTAGAGTATTGTGAGAGATCGAGTGAGCGAGTGTACCTGCATTTACAGTAGATTTAGCATTTAACTTCAGGTCAGTCCTGTATTTGTTATAAATAAAACAATTCTGTTCGAAATTACACTGCGATATCTTATCCTTTACCAGTTCAGGGTTTTTCCTGTTCCCTCTAGTCATTTGTCAGCTGCGTCTTGCTTCTCCATGTTCACAAAAACGTACAGTCCTTTCAATATAAAAGTCTTCACTACTGACTGATTCACTCATAAAGACAGTATTTGCTGCCATCTAATGGCGAAATAATATACTTTTATTTATTTTTTAGATAGAAAGTCATGTAAATGTAAAGGCAGGTATAGGGGCAAATTTGTCACCTTATACAAACACTTTTGATATATCAAGATATTTTAGAACAAACTTTCACAATAACTACTTTTTTCATCACTTTTTGCATGTTGAAACCTCTTTACTAAATAGTTTAGAAGAACTCCTGTATTATTCTGGCTACTGTATGGATTTATAGTGTTTATACAAGGATACTTGACAAATTAATCCTTTAGTGTTTGGAGCAGTCAGTGTGGTTCACCTTCAGTGTTCCACCTTCACAATAAATCCACTCAATTTAATGCAATGTTTTTTGTTGAGCTTTTCCAATTCTAGGTTAAATTTTCAATTTCAATTCAATTTTCCTGGGTCAGCTTGAGAGCGTTTAACTAAACTTCACTTCACTCAACAGTAACTAAAAACATTTTTTTTTAATCATCATCATCATCATGAAATCTGAAAATCATGAAAACTGAACATCATGAAAGCGTTTTTCCCCTCAAAATATATGAATATTTCAGAGATGCTCACTTGTTACTAAATATTTAGTGTTTTTAAAATGTCACCTTTCTTCTCTATTCTGACGCTCAGTTTGAACTTCAGCAGATCGTCTTGATCATGTGCCTAAATGAGCTGCTGCCATGTGATTGGCTGATTAGATATGAGCTGCTGCCATGTGATTGGCTGATTAGATATGAGCTGCTGCCATGTGATTGGCTGATTAGATATTTGCGTTAACAAGTAGTTGAACAGCAACATAGTAGGATCAGCCCACATCTGGATTGGGGGGAATCCATGTGTACCAGATGTGGGCCGGATCTGGGCCGACACTATGTTGCTGTCTGCTTGATAAAGTGGCCAGTGAGTGTATGTATGCAATATATACTCCACTTATTGTTCAAATAAAGTGTTATACATCTATACGCTGCCACTTTTCATTAACTAAAACATCTTCTGTTGTTCATCAGTGCTACAGTACTTGACGATAATGGCATAATGGCAACAATCATATTGTTTGCTTTCATGACCCCCCATCCCCAATTATTCAGCAATGTTCAATCCACTCATCCAAATGAACCGTCATTAGGAGCCACTAATGATGAACAAGTTGTGAATATTGTACAACTGCTCCAGAGTGGAACATCTTGTCTTAATTATCCACTCTGAAGCCGTGGATAGAGCTATTCAGAGGCTTGATTGAATTTGACGTGAACAGGGAAGGGTTTGTGAATGGAGATTACAACAGTGCAATCCTAATGACCATTCAAAAATATTAATTTCCATACTCTGATTTTAACAGCCCATCTGCTGTGTGTCCAAACCTGTGGTTTAGTTTTGTGTTCATTTTATTCTCCCGTTTCTCATTACGCCGTAAGTTATACATCTGTTTCACTCGTTTCAACGTAAAGCACACTCTGCACACCAAATGTCATTTTGCTGACGCAGTAAAGCCATGCTTTACAGGTTGTAACTGTAGCCAAATAAAAGGGATTAATGGTAGTTTCAGCTGGCAGGGACAATAAAAGAGGAAACCAATTATTTGAAACCAGCAAAGCTGTGAAGACAACTTATTTTTGTTGGCTGTTTTCTTTTTCTAGACTTTATCTACTGGTGAAAAGACATCTCTTTGGCTCTGTCTTTATGTCTTTGATTACTCACAGATATCTCTCGAGTTGGAGATAATGATAATCTGCCTCTATAAAGAGACATCGCGTAAGTGTTTCACCTCTCTACTCGTGGCCTGAAGATTTCACAGTCCAACCACTGTTATTAGCGTGAAATATGAAAATCAGCCAAGAATTTCACTAAAGTACAATACACCAACAGTGGATATAGAGTACGTTGAAATTAAAAAAAAATTATATAAAAAAAATATATAATTAAATTGTCTTTATTGATTTTATTAACATTAAAACATTAATAAACAATAAGATAAACAGGAGGAAAAAACAAGCAAAAAACAAAAGAAGACCTACAAAAAAAGAGAAAACCTAAAAAAAAACAGTAACTATATTATACATATGTCAAAACAATGGTAGCCTACATAAGTTAACTGAAATATTAGCTTCCTTCAAAAATCATATAAAGGGATTCCATACTTTGAAAAACCTTTTGGGTTTTCCCTAAATAATATATGTTTTTCCAAAGCCTAACAATAATTCCTGAAACCATTGTTTAAAATGAAGGCTTTCTGAGTTTTTCCAATGACGAGCGACTACAAGTTTAGCTTGTAATAAGCTGAAGATCAACATTTTCTCACCAGAACTAGTTAAAGTGCAAGTCACAGGGGAAATATTTAATATACAAAGTTTAGGACATCAATGATAAAAAGCCTAAAACCTTTTCCCAAAAAGGTGGAACTTGGTTCCATAACTTCCATACGCAATGATATAAAGTTCCTATATAGGTTACATTTTATACATTGATTGGGAATGTTGGGATTAAATGTATGTAGTAATTCTGGAGTTATGTATACTCTCATAATCCACTTGAACTGCAGAAGTTTAAACCTGGTATTAATTGGGTGTATATATATATATATATATATATATATATATATATATATATATATATAATAAAGGGTTTTTAGGTAAATCAGAAATTCAAATTTAGTTTATTAAAGGGATAGTTCACCCTAAAATGAAAATTAAGTCATAATTTACTCACCCTGGTGTTGTTCTAATGTCATACGCCTTTCTTTCTTTTTAGACCACAAAGAAGAATTTTTAAAAATGTTGTGCTCGTGCTCGTGCTCGTCCACATAATGGCTGTGGATAAAAGCTTTAAGTAAAGATGCAAAAGTATCCCAGAATGATCCATATTCCACGTGTTCTGCGGGTTTATGATGGGGTTTGGGGAAAAACTAACAGATATTTAATGTATTATTTAATGAAAATCCTGCCGTTGATCTTCTGTGCTCGACTGTGTTCATGAGACTCTATTATATTGCACTGCAAACACAGCTTTAAGTTGTCAGTGTTGGCAAATGGTCATGGTATAAGCAGAATAATCCACAGATAGTTGTGCGTTAAACCATTTGAAAGCACTCCGCTTCACATCGGGCGGTTCTTTGCCTCCACGTCGAGCATTAAAATCATTTAATGCACAGCTATAAATGTAGCATAACTATAATGTGTACAGTATCTTGTGCTTGCTGTCGTACTGGATTGGTGTCATGAGATTTAAATGCACTAAGGTAAGAACAGGTTACTGGTGTAAATCCTGCTTGAGGTTCAGTTGACACTTCTAGGCTGCATGAGCAATCAGTTTTTATTCTGGACAGTGCATGCATCATTCATACCTAATCCTAACCTTTAAACATACAGAATGAGTCGAATCATATCCAGAGCACAGGCCTGAAGACTGAACCATCAGAATATTACATTAATAGGTTTTATGGATGAAGCCAGTTTCATCTGGACTCATTCTTGAGATCTGACGTTGTGCGAGACAATGGCGCTCACATGAATACAGACTGATTGATCAAGTGATGGAGTGAATGGCGTTCTCTCTTCAGTATAAGTGTGTAGGTATGGTGGATTTACAGGCGGCGTCCAGTGTGTTCATTTAGCTTATAGGACTCCTGGTTTCAATGCATTTAAACAGCTTCTGTCTGCTGTGATGCACAACTCAGAGCTCCAGATACCAGATACCAGAGCGGACCTGCATAAATCCCCCAAACACACTGAGAAATAAGAGGAATCAGACTGTCATCAATATGTCCTCTTGCCTCAGTGGCCGGGGAATGTTTATCTGAGAGCCGAAGGGCCGTATTGCATATTGACTGCGGCCCCGTAACCTCGGCGTGACACAAGAGCAGAGCCTCTCACCTGAAGACATCGTCCCAGCACACGTTTGTCTCCGGCCTTCAACATTCTGGATGAATATCACCCCAAAATTCTCATTACCAGAATGAATCTGCCAGGAGATTTTTTTTTTTTTTGTGATTAGCATAATCTCACTGATGATTCTGATAACAAATACTGTGATAATGTTTTTTTCACATGTATTCCCAGAGAGCAACATCTGGGCCGTGCGGAATCCATGTGTACCAGATGTGGGCCGGATCTGGGCCGACACTATGTTGCTGTTTTTTAAAACCATCTTTGTACATTTTTTTACTTTTTTATGCATTACAGTAATGAGAATTGTGAGGAATGTGATTCATTTTCAAAACTGTCATTGATAATGTCACAGTATAAACCAATTAATGGTCAATAAATCAAAAGGACTGTAAAGGTTTACATTGTATAAAAAAAAAAAAAAAACTATCAGTTTCCACAAACATACGATCCGTTTTCAACATTAATGATAATCATAAATGTTTCTTGAGCATCAAATCATCATATTAGAGTGATTTCTGAAGGATCATGTGACACTGAAGACTGGAGTAATGATGCTGAAAATACAGCTTTGATCACAGGAATAAATTACACTTTACTATAAATTCACATAGAAAACTGTTTTAAATAGTTTTTTCCCCGCATTTTTTACTGTATTTTTTATCAAATAAATGCAGCCATGTTGAACATGATCTCAACCATGAGAGCTTTCTGAGCTCTCAACTGCTGTTTTAACAGCATCACATTTCTGTGTTTGTGTTTGTTTGTCTGATGGCCGGTTGAGGGCAAAGAGAGTGAGTGCTTCACTGGTACAGGCTGCACCATCCCTGTCAGTGTTGCAGTGATCATTCTCCTGTGTGCTCCGGCACTGGTGAGAGGTTTTTCATTTCCTGAAAGAGCAACACGGGTGCATTTGCATCTTTTTCAAGATGTCATTCCGCCCGTGCGTTTCTTGAGCGCGCTGGTCCCTCTCTAATGGACCGACCAGACATCTCATTCGGGGTCCCTCCAGAGGACAAAATGCCGATTGCAACAAGGCCAAGGCTGACGGGCTCGAGTGGAATCCTCCACCGTGTCCCGCTCAGTCTCGTTTGGATGACTGGTTTCTCGGGGCGGGCCGCGCTGGTCCTCAGCCCGCCGCCCCAGTACCTTTCTTTCCCGAAGTGCATGGAGAGCTTACTAGGTCGTGGACGCCACCTTTTACTGCCAGAAACTGCCTGGAGAGCTACCCATGACTGAGGAGCGGTGAAGGGTTACGTGGCTATCCCTCCAGTGGAGCGGTCTGTTCCGGCACACCTGTGTCCGGAGGCCGCTGCATCCTGGACGGGGGATCCTCGTTTCCCCCCTCAGGCCTGTCATCGCTCGTCTGTTCTCACGGACAGACCTTACAGAGCCTGTGGGCAAGCTGCCTCCTCTTTGTATGCCATGGCGTTGCTACAGGTCTATCAGGCCAAAGCACTCATGGACATGCACGAGGGTAACCTAGACCGTGCGCTCATGAGTGAGCACCGCACCGC
This sequence comes from Squalius cephalus, assembly GCF_949319135.1. Classification (NCBI taxonomy): domain Eukaryota; kingdom Metazoa; phylum Chordata; class Actinopteri; order Cypriniformes; family Leuciscidae; genus Squalius; species Squalius cephalus. The sequence goes on along the minus strand of NC_137135.1, from coordinate 3,949,816 downwards.
ACCGCAACCTACTCTCCAGAGCAAGAGCATTGCAGCCTGCGCGATTGGTCTAGCAATGTTCACCCTAGTGGTCCAGGAGTGCCATCGTTGGCTCAGCCTGGTGGATATGGCGGATGCGGACAAGGTTCGGTTCCTGGACTCCCCAATTTCCCAGGTTGGGCTGTTCGGCGACGCGGTGGAGAGCTGCACCCAACAGTTCTCTACCACCCAAGCGCAGACGGAGGCCATCCGACACATCCTGCCCCGGCGGCCCGCTGCTGCCATCACCCCACCGCCGGTGGCAGTTCCTCCGCCTGCTCGTCGCTGAGGGCATCCCCCTGCCGCCGCTTCCGCTCCTGCTAGGCCACCGCATCAGCCGTCACCCAGGCCTCAGCGGAGAGCCAGCAGCAGGCAGGCCACCCAGCCTGTGTCAGACACTGCCAAGCCAGGTGGCAAGTGTAAGACCAAGCGTCCCTGACACAGGCCACCCAGGGATGGGGGAATGAGCTTTTCAGATGGTTACCGTTCTGCCGCAGGCTCTCCGGAGTCCAGCGGAACCCGAATTATCAAAAGAGTGAATTCCTCTGTTCCCGGGTCCCAAGAGGGTCAGACTGGCGGTGTGCGACCCTGTAAAGCCTTGCACCCCTCGGTCCCCTCTTGTGTCGCCAGCCAGCAGCCGGGTTCAAGGACCCAATTACACTTTCTCCTGCACCCCCTGCCGACCCGTGGAGACAGGTAAGTGTTGCATCGCACACTCAGACCTGGCTTCGGGCCGCCCCCGGGCCTTCCGAGCCTGGTCCCCGTCCTCCACCTTGCTGCCCCACTCCGGGTACATCTGTGGTGCCTCTGGTCCCCCTGGCCCAGTTTGTGGAAGCCTGGAGTGTGCTTCCCAACCGGTCCAGCTGGCTCCTCCGTACCATCAGACTCGGCTACACGATTCAGTTCGCCTGGCATCCGCCCAAGTTCAGTGGCGTTCGTTACACTTCGGTGTTGAGCGAACGTGCCCCTGTCTTGCGCGCAGAGATGGCAGTCCTACTTGCGAAGGATGAGATAGAGCCGGTTCCTCTAGCCGATATTAAGACCGGCTTCTACAGCCTGTACTTCATTGTATCCAAGAAAGGTGGTAGGTTACGGCCAATCTTGGACCTTCGACTCTTGAATCAGGCCCTTCACAAGCTTCCGTTCAAGATGCTAACGCAGATAAACATTTTCAAGTGCATCCGTCCCCGAGACTGGTTTGCAGCGATTGACCTGAAGGACACATACTTTCATGTCTCTATCCTGCCGTGACACAGGCCATTCCTTCATTCGAGGGTCGAGCGTATCAGTACAAAGTCCTACCCTTCGGGCTGGCCCTGTCGCCCCGCTTCTTTACGAAGGTCGCGGAGGCAACCATTGCTCCCATGTACTTATGGGTTCGTATACTCAACTATCTCGACGACTGACTGATACTAGCTCAGTCTCGGGAATAGTTGTGCGAAGACAGGGATTTGTTGCTCCAACATAACAGCCAGTTGGGTCTTCGGGTCAACTGAGAGGATTTCTCGGTATGTAGCTGGACTCGGTCCAACAGATGGCACGCCTCACAGAGGAATGTGTCCAGTCGGTGCTGACCTGCCTGAATACTGTCAAGAGCAGAACAGTGGTCCCACTGAAATTTTTCAGAGGCTCCTAAGACATATGGCAGCCGCAGTAACACCGCTCGGCTTGCTTCGTAGGAGATCGCTTCAGCACTGGCTTCACGACCGAGTCCTGAGGTGGGCGTGGCACAGCGGCACGCTCAGTGTGAAAATCAACCCAGCCTGCCGCAAAGCCTTCATTTCTCCGGGCTGGAGTGCCCCTAGAACAAGTGTCTAGGCATGCTGTGGTCTCCGTACAACATGTATGCAGTAGCGGGGATTTGGATGGGCCTCCTATGGAGTCAGAAGCATCTGAGGTCGCTTCGTGCCACTCATATTCCAGGCCTGCTCAATCGTGCCGCCGACAAGCTCTCACGACAGCCTGTGGTCTACGGAGAGTGGAGACTCCATCCCCAGACGGTCCAGCTGATCTGGGACCACTTCGGGGCCGCACAGATAGATCTGTTTGCCTCTCCGGACTCGTCCCATTGCCAGTTGTTTTACTCCCTGACCGAGGGGACCCTCGGCACAGATGGGCTGGCACACAGCTGGCCCCCAGGGCCTCCGCAATTATGCGTTTCCCCCAGTGAGCCTTCTTGCACAGACACTATGCAAAGTCAGGGAGGAAGAGGAGCAGGTCTTGCTAGTTGCCCCTTATTGGCCCAACCGGACCTGGTTTCCCGAACTTACGCTCCTCTCGACAGCCCCTCCCTGGCCCATTCCTCTGAGGGAGGACCTTCTCTCTTAGGGACGGGGCACCATATGGCACCCGCGTCCAGACCTCTGGAAACTCCATGTCTCGTCCCTGGACGGGACGCGGAGGTTCTAGGTGATCTACCACAGTCAGTCGTAGACACCATCACTTCTAGGAGAGCACCCTCTACGAGGCATGCCTACGCTCTGAAGTGGAACCTATTCATTGAGTGGTGTTCTTCTCACCAAGAAGACCCCCGAAGGTGCTTGATCGGCTGCGTGCTTTCTTTCCTGCAAGAGGGGTTGGAGCGAGGGCTGTCTCCCTCCACCCTCAAAGTGTATGTTGCCTCTATTGCCGCACATCACAATGCAGTGGATGGGAGATCCGTGGGGAAGCACGACCTGATCGTCAGGTTCCTGAGGGGGGCGAGGAGACAGAATCCGCCTCGCACACCCCTCTTGGGACTTATCTCTGGTGCTAACTGCACTGCGGAGACCTCCCTTTTAGCCTCTGCAGACAGCTGAGTTAAAAGTCCTGTCTTTAAAAACAGTTCTGCTGCTTGCTTGGCCTCTATCAAGAGGGTAGGGGACCTACACGCATTTTCGGTCGACGAATCGTGCCTAGAAATCGGGCCGGCTATCTCTCACGTCATCCTGAGATCCCAGCCTGGATATGTGCCCAAGGTTCCTACCACTCCCTTTCGGGACCAGGTGGTGAACCAGCAAGCGCTGCCCCCGGAGGAGGCAGACCCAGCCCTGGCTTTTCTCTGTCCCATCCGCTGCTTGCGGTTATATGTAGACAGAACGCAAAGCCTCAGGACCTCAGATCACCTCTTCGTCTGTTATGGAGGCCAGCAGAAGGGAAAGGCTTTCTCAAAGCAGAGGTTGGCCCACTGGATAGTGGATGCCATCATCTTAGCGTATGAATCCCAAAATGCACCTTGTCCCCCGGGACTGCAAGCTCACTCCACTCGGAGTGTAGCCGCTTCCTGGGCGTTGGCGCAGGGTGCCTTGCTTACAGATGTTTGTAGAGCTGCGGGCTAATATAAAAGTTATGTGTACATATTGAAGTGGTGTGTAATGCTGTCAAATTTCACTAGCCAATTTGGCAGGTCACTCACTTTGCTGGGGAAGTTCGTATAAGCCAAACCTGTGCAGATGTAGCTCAAATACTCAACTCGTGAGTCATCGTGAAATATTAAATACAGCATATTGCGCAGAATCTGCTCATATCTGGCTTGCTTGAACATGCACATCACTAAGCAACAAATAACGGCACGCTTGTTAATTTGCATTGAAGCAATAGCGAAGATTAAAAAACATTTAACCTATGCCTATATATATATATATATATATATATATATATATATATATATATATATGTATAAACTGTGACGTAGTTAATCTGGTTTATTCCTTTTTGGCTAGAAGTTCTGAATGGCCGGTAACTTAAAAATGTTGTAGCCAAATTGGCCGGTGAGTGAAAAAGTTATTTTCAAATCCTGGTTATTAGAATGTCTAAAGCAGACCAAGACTTTTTTTTTTTTTTTTTAAGCTTTCATCTTTACATTTTTTCCCCACTCCAGAACTGTTAGTTATGATTCATGTGGAGCTTCTGCATTCTGAGCTCAGTGAAGAGAAGCGCGCCCTCCTCTGGCCAGAGTCAGCACTGCTTTCTTCATAGGGCAGATGTCTCTGTATCTGTGTCCACTAACATCGAGATTTTAGCAGAATAAGTGTAGAAATCATAGAGTTTATTTCTGGTGGGTGGTGGCTTTTATCAGATTCCACAATAAAATCTAAAACAGAACATCATGAAATAATGCTTATAAAATTAGATTATCACGAACAACACCTCAACCGTAATGACTTTTTTTTTTGGCCCAAAAATATTTCCTGAATATAACAACATAAATGTATCATAATCCATAAAGCCCGTGCAGTTGTTCTTTTCCTCGTCTCGTGTGCGTTCACAAGCCCTCGCGCTGAGATTGAAATTCTCCTTCTCATTACCAGTCTTAATAGACTCCTTCGACCTCATCCCACACTGAGATACCATCTGATCCATAGAATTAATTAATTATAGCCCAAATATTACAGATTATTAAAAATAGCATAAGTAATAGTGTAATATCTCAAGCTGTCGAGTTTAATAGTCAACATTGTCTTGGCAGCTCTTATCAGTGGGAGACACCCGGTCAGAATATTGATTTCTAGTCGTTTTAACCATCATCTGCTGTTGTGATGGAGAATTGTCAGGCTTTTACTGCTCTGTGCTCATTTAAAATCATTAGATTGCTTCTGACGCGTTGACTAAAGCTGTCTTTCTCCCAGAGCACTGGAATATTTATATACTGTGAAAACTGACAAAGAATGTGCATGTGTTGTGCCAGAGGAACAAGGGCTGGAATAGCCAAAAATAACATCATTTAGTGCCCTAAAAATGTGCCACAAAACAGCCTGTTTCACCTGCCACAATATCTGCATTATATAAATGATCCGTTTCTGAAAAGATTTTGTGGTTTCATTATTTTAGCTAATGCATTTAAAACAGTTGAAACCGGAGAGTTTTTAGGCTAATGATCAACTGACCAGACTGAAGGAGATTGGTCAAATGATCTGGAATATGTAACTGATTTGTTCTGACATGTCAAAAGTGTCATGTTATTTAATTGTCAATAATGAATATGTTATTATGGTGATTTTCCTCACATATGATGTAGGCTGAAGCAGTGTGGAACTTGGTTCGATGTGAATGGGACAATTTACATGCAAATTATTGCGCATAATATGATTAAATTGCCAAAATCATGCAACGGGCTGCTGGGAGGGATTTTTTTAATTACAACGGCAATTCGCCCAATCAGCTGGCCGAACAGACACATGAATTGAGTGTTCATGGATAGACATGGGCTATGAAGACATCTACTTTAGGGCTGGTTCAAGTGGACAAGGTCTCGAGACGTGTTGAACTCGTGGTCTCGAGTTGAACTTATTGTAACTTCAGCGTCGCGTTTATAGAAGGCATGCGCTAATATACAGTACGCTAGCGCTTGTTTGTGTAGAAAAATAATGGAAAGGTGTAGTGTAATGGAAAACGCGTTTTGTGTGAACCTGCAAACACAAGGTTTCGTGCTGTAAAATCTGCATTATTTAATCAGCTTGTTGAAAATGCATTGGGATGATATGTAGATTTGTGTGCAAATTTAGCCTACAGTTTGGAGAAACGGTTTGTTTGTTTGTTTTTTTGGAAAGATGAGATTAAAAGTTGAATGCAGCTCTTCATGATGACGGGATAATCATCTTCATCCTCACTGCTGATCGTTTTACCTATTATTTAGTGCAACTCTTAATTAGTTGCTTCCAAGGATCATTGCCTTGAGTGATTGCGAAGAACTGACCTTTCATGTCGCACATCTGAAGCAAACAGAAGAAGATTCAGTTTCGTCACACTTCTGTGGTGTCTTTCATGTAAACTACACCATTAGGATTTTCACTCGAGGTTCTTATAAGTTCAAAAACTTACTGTGCTTTCTTGTTTTTTGTAAACTAATATAGAAGATAATCAAAGTATAAATTTACTCTTAGGATGATGATTCTAGGCTGTGATTGAAACAGAATGCATGTTTATATATATATATATATATATATATATATATATATATATATATATATATATATATATATATATATATGTATATATTATATTAATATATAGCCTACATTTATATATATTCGTTTCTATAATAGGTGTATGTTTGTGATTTTGTGGTCAAGTGCATTATAAAGACTCGCTGCTTTCAAGTGTCCCGTTCTCTCGTTAATTTCTCTGGAAACAATGATTATCCTAACCTTAAGCCATGCAGTGCGGGAGATGGGAGGGAGAAAGTAAGGAAAAATAAGCCTATTTAGTGTGTTTCCAGTCCAGTGCTCTCGCTGACAGCTGTGTATATCAGGGGCCACATCATCGCTCACTCTCCTCACACTCCTCACACACTCCAGACGGAGATAATAGGCTATTAGAGGCATGGGATTAATTTGTAGCCAATTACCACTCACAGTGGAATATGAATGCATAAATAAGCCACGGCCTGTGTCTAAGTTTTGGCGAGTGTAACGGTAAGGGGAGGGAAGGGGAGCCAGCTGCGCGCGCGTGTGCGTGTGCGTGTGTGTGTGTGTGACATAAACGCGGGGTGTCCTGAGGGGACGGTTCAAACCCAAAAAGGACCTGAGCAGGGGGACATCAGCATCTCCAGCTGGATCAACTCCTGACCAGCATCTTACAGACGTGTTTCAGCAGCATGTCTCGTGTTGAGTAAGCAGCAGAAGTGCGAGAGCTGGAGAGATATGAACCGGGAGAAGGAGAAGACTGGAGACCCCACCGGAGTGATCGTGGCCCCGCAGGACGGCATGGACGACGCGCTGCCGGTGTTTCACTGCGCCGCGGGGAGAGACGCGTTACCGGCGGACAGCAGAGACACCTCACCGAGACACGAGCACGAGCACGAGCCCGCGGGCGCGCCGCCGACCATACACCGGACCACGTCCTTCTCGGTTCTGGACATTTTGGACCCCAATAAATTTACTAGTAAGAGGCAAGCGCCTAACAGGACAGGTTGTGAGTTCATGTTTGGTGCGGAGAACAGAAGCGACGACTCAAATCACACGATCGAGCACAAGTCTTATCAGGAGGACTACGACTGTAAAAAAACTGCAGGGATTTTGAGTAAGTGACCGTGGTTATTCCCCTTATTATTGTGTGTGTGTGTGTGTGTTCAATATTAACATGACGCGTAAAAGTAGCCTACATAGTTAATAACATGGACATTCTTTTTTCCCCAAGAATATTTAGGTCAAAATCATTGGAATCTTTTATTAAAAATTGTAATGCAAAATGTGTAAGTGAAATAAGTGTTTTAGCTGGCCAGTCACAAAGTTTTTCGCCGTTAAAACACACTTTTTTAATCACTTTTCGCTTGAATTATCCTGTGGTGTGTCAAATGAATTTATAAACGTGCAAATATTTCATGCCGTCTCATAATTATTTAGAACATCAAATAAAAACATTGTTGATTATTAGATTGAGTATAGAATGTCACTGCTTGAAATGTCCTGCCATCTCTACGTTTTATAACAGAATTATTTCTTTATTGTTAACAAATGCATCTTGGCCTTTAGCCGTCGTCTTCTTCACCTGGAGGTCCATAAAGAAGGACTTTATTTACAGAACTAATTAACTAGTTTTGAAGTAATTACAGTCCCTATAAATGGCCATTTTAAGTCTTTCAAGTTTTTGATTGAGTGGTGGTTGTGAAGTGAAAGAAAGGTTTAATAGAATTCGGCTTTTCTTGAGACTGGTGGAAACTTTCACTTATTGTTAAATGTTTGTCACTTGGTGTGTGTGTGTGTGTGTGTGTGTGTGTGTGTGTGTGTGTGTGTGTGTGTGTGTGTGTGTGTGTGTGTGTGTCAGGTAAACTCTATGGTAAACTATATGAAAACAACCCCTCAGACGAGTCTTGTGATTAGGACTGCACTTTTTAGTTTTTTGGGGACCAATGGTCGATATCACCCTTAATAAGTATAATAGGCTTTAATCTTGTAATTATCCGAATTTTACCTCTATAATTTAGATGTTGAGAGAGAGTTTGCAAGCTGCCTGAAAGAGATATACTCATTTCTATAATAGGATATCGACCAGATCCTCCCCATTATCCGCGTCTTTACGCACAGACCTGCCTTAAATTAAGCGCAATCGAATGGCTTTAATTGTTTTTTTCTTTAGATGTGTTAGCGCTTTGTCTCGAGTCTAAATGGTGAAAACAGAGAGCGCAGTCTTCATGAGGATCATCTTATCTTCTGTGCCTGTGTTTGCAAGGACAAATATGTGTCAACCTCTATGATTGATTGGAGGCCGCGCGCGAAAGCAATTCTCAATAAACAGTAATTGTGGGCTGCAATAATTTGATAAGGTTTGTGCTGTTTTTAACAGCCGCTTTAAATGGTTGAGTAAATTGAGAGTTATCGATTAGTTGTGATTTAAGATGTCAAGACGAATTGACACGCCAAAGGAAGTGGCATCTATTCACTCACTTCACAAACAAGACAAAAAACGCTCATACAGAAATGGCAGCTTTATTTCAATTCTAAAAAAAATCATTCTGTGTTTTTTAAACTAGTAATGCTGTAACATAATTATTTCAATCAAAAGGTCCATGCATCTGTGCGACAGTTTATTTCAAACATTTAGGAAGAAAATATGTTTGCGCTAACCAGTTGACAGCCAAAGAAATTTTAGGACAAAATAAAAGATTATATTTTAGAATGTTTTGTTTACACTTAAAAATAAAGGTTCTTTATCGGCATCGATGGTTCCACAAAGAACATTTAACATCACTGGAATCTTTCAGTTGCACAAAAGGTTCTTTATAGTGGAAAATGTTCTTTAGATTATTAAAATGTTTTTTTAACACAAAGAAAAAAAAAAGGTTCTTTTAAGAACTGATCACTTAAAGATTCTTTGGCGAAACAAAAACAGTTTCACTGAGAAAAAAAAACAAACTTTTAGGGCCTTTATTTTTAAGAGTGTAAGGAAAAAGGGCAAAATGAATAACATTTATAGCTACTTGTTTTTATTGCTAAAATGCCTATTTTTTCCTTCCCCGTAATAAATTATCGAAATTCGGTGAACCTGTTGGTGGACACACATCCATGTCAGGGAGTGTGTGTGTAGCTGTGTGATTCACCTGTCCATGCAGGAGTTTTGACGGGTGTTTTGGTGTGTTCCCCAGAGGACGGGTTCGTGTTCCGGTCAGATGAGCGCGAGTCTGACGGAGAGCTGTGCAGCGAGGAGAGCGCGCTCACCGGGAACAACGACACCGAGTTCGGGCAGCACGAGGACGACGACTCCATCAGCAAGAGCCCGGACGGACAGCAGTCGCAACAGTCCTCAACAAACGGACAGAATCACTCGGCCAAGCCCAAGCGGAAGCGCTCCGGTTCGGACTCGAAGTCAGGCAAACCCAGGAGAGCCCGGACCGCGTTCACGTACGAGCAGCTGGTGGCTCTGGAGAACAAGTTCAAGTCGACGCGATACCTGTCCGTGTGCGAGCGCCTGAACCTGGCGCTGTCCCTGAGCCTGACGGAGACGCAGGTCAAAATATGGTTTCAGAACCGCCGGACCAAGTGGAAGAAGCAGAACCCGGGCGCAGACACCAGCGCGCCGACCGGCGGGAGCGGAGCAGGGCAGAACGGGTCCCTGAGTCCCCTGAGCCCGTCCCCTCCCATGAGCGCACACCTGTCCATGCACACCGGCTACCCGGGCCACGCGCCCGGAGGACTCGTGTGCACGGCGCAGTTGCCGTTTCTGCCGGGTCACGCGGTTCTGTCGCCCTTCATGCTGGGCTCGCAGACTTACGGCGCGCCCACGTTTTACGCGCCGCACTTATAAGAACAGAATCACGGGAGGAGGACAAAGAACATCTCTAACTTGAAGCACTATATTCTCTCACACACGTGCAAAGACACTCGATAGGTTTGTGATGGGAAGCGAAATGTTTTTCAACCTTTGCTGCACTGTGGCAAACCCAGAACTCAGTTTACGTGCTAATAATTAGATTTCGAATTGCTTCATTTTGATAAAATGTGAATATTTCTCTAGGTCAGACTGTACATATTCAGTTATTATGAAATGTGTTTAGACTTTAACTTTGAATGCAAATGTAGTAGGGAATAAAACGGTATGTATCGAAACAAAGAATGAGATTGTTGGACTTAAATCGTGTACAAACAAACATAGGCCTAATGAAAAGTTTATCTTGAGTTTTTTTTTACTGTGGGCCACATGATTTAATTCTGAAGTTGCATAGACTATGCTATTATTTAATTGTTTGTCTCACAATTAAAATGTTGAAATTAAATGACTAAGTTGTCAACTATTCCGTTGGCATAAGGCCAACATAAGAACTAAAGTCATTACAAAGGTTTGCATGATCCTGCACTATTTAACGCTGAATTTGATCAACTGAGAAACCGCTTTAACGAATAGCAGGAATAAATCGCGTTCTATTGCTTATCATTTCATGCCATTTTTAGGCTGCAGAAAGTTTGAAACCCTTGCGTGTAATTACTATGGAAATATTGTGGTCGACTGAATTTATTTGAACTTAACCTAAAAAATGTAATGCAATCTTTTTTTTAAAGCAGTTTTAGTGCAAATACAAGAATACAATTCAGTTCCAGAAGGTTTAAATCATTCGAATTCGTTTAGAATATAATGTAGAAAATGTTACATTTTACATTCTAAATATTTACGTTCTTTTTTTTCTATTTGAGCACTAATGAGACATAATGTCCTCTTTAAATCGTCTTATTGATTTGAGAGTTGCTTAAATATCAATACCGATGTCAGCTGATGGCTTTAGAAGGGCAGGTGAAAAGTAGCCTACTAAAATATTTCGATCGCAATTTAGTTTATTGTTCGTTAAAAATATTATTTGGTCAATTAGGCTATTGCTGTTAATAATATATTTCCGTGTATTAATTACATTCATTCGATTGTAAATGTTTAACACGGGCCTCTATTAAATCGTTTCTGAAATCTGCGCACTTTTTGAGATATTAAAGAGTCAAACACTTCGAGATGAAATCGTCAAATCAGCTGCTAAATGTCGCGTGATTTCCAGCTTCACGCGATTGTTTTCAGTGCATGATTTGTAGTTATTTTGCTTCCTTAATATTTGAATGACATAAAATATTACATTACAGCCATGTGTATACCAAACTGTTCATGTAATCAATTATATTCTACAGGATAATATTGTTAGCGATTTTTTTAAAATGAGTTTTGCGTCAAAATTGTAAATGATTCTAAATTCGTTACTTGATTTCCCCCCCCCAATATAGTTTCGTGGCCATAAATATAAATACACAATTTAAATGGCACAAGTTTACTACACATTTACTACTACGTATAATTATAATTATTAGGCTACAATTCGTTTTTTTTTTTTATGAGCTATTATAAATATTATAATCACAATGGTCTTGTGACGTGCATTTCACAAGATTAGCCTATATTGTTGTTATTATAACAATTGAAATCTGTATTAACTATTATAAATTAACTATTATAAATAGGCTATTATTATAATCACAATGTACATGTGAAATAACAATAATTTTTTATTTTGTTATATTGCTGACATATGAAAAGACGGACTCGTTCATGATATTTTTACATAGATACAGGATTATTTTTGTCCGATTCGCGCTCGTTTATAAATCATCTTACACATATTTCTGTACATCTACACAAGTTTGATTTCCGCTGCCGAACAAACGCGCGTGAGGAAGATGAGCTGAAGATGGAGGAAAACAGGGGTTATGAGCTGAAGATGGAGGAAAACAGGGGTTATGAGCTGAAGATGGAGGAAAACAGGGTTTATGAGCTGAAGATGGAGGAAAACAGGGGTTATGTTTCTGAAAGAGTGAAATAAGCGAATCTTTCAGCTGATCAAAGCCAGCTTCCTTCTATCATCAGAAATGTCGTATTTTTCTATGCAGTGTCGTGTTGAATTTAAATGTTCAACAAATGATGTAAAACTGACACAGTTCTCCCCCTGTTTTAAAATGGTAGACAGTCACCTTGTGAATAATTGATCAAATGATATATTAATTTAAGTTGTACAGAAATGATAGTAATAAACAGTTGCAGTGAGTGTTTCAGCAGGTCTAATGGATCAAGGGGAAACTGTGAGTCTACTGAGACTGAAGAACATGCAAACCTTGAGCATTAATATAGCAATCTTCTCCATTACAAATGTAAGAAAATCCTCAAAATACATGTTTGCTGTGGGGCATTTTTAATATTTACAACAAAGGAACCCTCAAGTGAAAAACAAGTTTACTCTATTAATATTCGTGACACATTAACAACACACTAATGTTTTAAATTCTGAAATATATAAATAATACAATGTAGCAAACAATGACAAAAGTTGAATTCAAAATTTAAATTAGTTATATTCCAGGCAGATACAAAAAAAAAAAAAATCATAAATTATTTAAAAAAAGACAATCTCTGAGGTCTAAAGTTCATGGAGTGAAGCCTCAGTTCAGTGCGTAGTTAAACTGATTGGCAAATTTGTCATGTTTCCTCTTGTCCATCTTGTTCATGACGTCCGTCACTCGTCTCATGGAGCTCCTGTGAGGAAAACATGCGCTTGACATTCAGATTATGCAGATTACTGAAATGCATCGTGCCAGTGTTCAGTACACATGCACTTGTCTCCTAATATAAGACACAAATATCAGTCCTTTTTAGATTTGAATGTTGAACATCAATGCACTCACTTGTTGAAGACTTTCTTCTCTAATCTGGAACGAGACGTATTGGCATTTTGCTTCAAGTCTGTGAGGTTTGGGTACTTTTTCCTTGACTTCCCCTTTCCGCCCTTCTTCCCCTTCCCGTAAGTCCTGGATGATCCCAGATCTTCTCCGGTCGCCGCCTCGATGTCCCTCATGAGCTCTGGGTCTCTCCAGTCTGAAACAGTGTGAGGACGCTGGGTGACATCATCTCACTGTGTGCCATCGACACACACAACACACTTCTGCCATCGACACACACAACACACTTCTGCCATCGACACACACAACACACTTCTGCCATCGAAACACACAACACACTTCTGCCATCGACACACACTTCTGCCATCGACACACACTTCTGCCATCGACACACACTTCTGCCATCAACACGCAACACACTTCTGCCATCAACACACACTTCTGCCATCGACACACACTTCTGCCATCGACACACACAACACACTTCTGCCATCGAAACACACAACACACTTCTGCCATCGACACACACTTCTGCCATCGAAACACACAACACACTTCTGCCATCGACACACACTTCTGCCATCGACACACACTTCTGCCATCGACACACACTTCTGCCATCGACACACACTTCTGCCATCAACACGCAACACACTTCTGCCATCGACACACACTTCTGCCATCAACACGCAACACACTTCTGCCATCGACACACACTTCTGCCATCAACACACAACACACTTCTGCCATCGACACACACAACACACTTCTGCCATCGACACACAACACACTTCTGCCATCGACACACACAACACTTCTGCCATCGACACACAACACACTTCTGCCATCGACACACACTTCTGCCATCGACACACACTTCTGCCATCGACACACACTTCTGCCATCGACACACACTTCTGCCATCGACACACACAACACACTTCTGCCATCGACACACACTTCTGCCATCGACACACAACACACTTCTGCCATCGACACACACAACACTTCTGCCATCGACACACAACACACTTCTGCCATCGACACACACAACACTTCTGCCATCGACACACACAACACACTTCTGCCATCGACACACACAACACTTCTGCCATCGACACACACTTCTGCCATCGACACACACTTCTGCCATCGACACACACTTCTGCCATCGACACACACTTCTGCCATCGACACACACTTCTGCCATCAACACACAACACACTTCTGCCATCGACACACACAACACTTCTGCCATCGACACACACAACACTTCTGCCATCGACACACACAACACTTCTGCCATCGACACACACTTCTGCCATCCACGAGTTCTTCATATTCTCAGTATGATCTTCTGTTAACACATGTATGCTGTGGAATAAAGATCTGATCACGGCCTCATCCTCTGGTTTTGGTTTAATGTGTGTGAAAGTAATGGCATTCTTAACTTGACAGTGTTGAAAAAGATACATAAACCTTGGATTGGAAATCAATCTGAAAAGCTGATTCGGTGGATAATTTCTCATTATTATCATGTTGAGAAGAGTTGTGCTGCTTATCATTATTGTGGAAACCGTGATACTTTTTTCAGGATTCTTTGACGAAGTTAAAAAGGACAGAATTGCTTTGAAATCGAAATCTTTTGTATTATTATAAATGTCACTTTTGATCAATTTAATGCATCTCTGCAGAATACAAATATTGATTTCTTTTTGAAAAAAAAAAATTGAATGATAGAGACAGACAGACATACAGATAGAATATAGACAGTTATAGATAGATAGATAGATAGATAGATAGATAGATAGATAGATAGATAGATAGATAGATAGATAGATAGATAGACAGATAGATGAGAGATAGATAGATAGATAGATAGATAGATAGATAGATAGATAGATAGACAGACAGACAGACAGATAACAGATAGATAGATAGACAGATATATAGATGATAGATAGATAGATAGATAGATAGATAGAGACAGATAGATAGATAGATATATATATAGATAGATAGATAGACAGATAGATAGATAGATAGACAGATAGATAGATAGATAGACAGACAGATAGATAGACAGATGATAGATAGATAGATAGATAGATAGATAGATAGATAGATAGATAGATAGATAGATAGATAGATAGACAGACAGACAGATAACAGATAGATAGATGACAGATAGATAGATAGATAGATAGATAGACAGACAGACAGACAGACAGACAGATAACATAGATAGATAGATGACAGATAGATAGATAGATAGATAGATAGATAGAGACAGATAGACAGACAGACAGATAGATAGATAGATAGATAGATAGATAGATAGATAGATAGATAGATAGATAGATAGATAGATAGATAGATAGATAGACAGATGACAGATAGATAGATAGATAGATAGACAGATAGATAGATAGATAGATAGATAGATAGAGACAGATAGATAGATAGATAGATAGATAGATAGATAGATAGATAGATAGATAGATAGATAGATAGATAGATAGACAGACAGATGACAGATAGATAGATAGATAGATAGATAGATAGATAGATAGATAGAGACAGATAGACAGACACATATATAGATAGATAGACAGATGACAGATAGATAGATAGATAGATAGATAGATAGATAGATAGATAGATAGATAGATAGATAGATAGATAGAGACAGATAGACAGACAGACAGACAGATAGATAGATAGATAGATAGATAGATAGATAGATGACAGATAGATAGATAGATAGATAGATAGATAGATAGATAGATAGACAGATGACAGATAGATAGATAGATAGATAGATAGATAGATAGATAGATAGATAGATAGACAGATGACAGATAGATAGATAGATAGATAGATAGATAGATAGATAGATAGATAGACAGATGACAGATAGATAAATAGATAGATAGATAGACAGATGACAGATAGATAGATAGATAGATAGATAGATAGATAGACAGATGACAGATAGATAGATAGATAGATAGATAGATAGACAGATGACAGATAGATAGATAGATAGATAGATAGACAGACAGATAGATAGATAGACAGACAGATAACAGATAGATAGATAGATAGACAGATAGACAGATAGATAGATAGATAGATAGATAGATAGATAGATAGATAGATAGATAGATAGATAGATAGATAGATAGATAGATAGATAGATAGATGTATTTGTATTAAAAAAGGTATTGTAATCATCCTTTAAATGAAAGCAGGAATATCTGAGACATTGTCCAGGTTTAGTAACGGTTCTCGAGAGACGCTTGGTAAATCTGTCCTGTGTGAGTCTCGCACTCAGAATCATCAACTCTTCATTAAGCACGTCCCTTACCGGCGAACATGCATATCTCGCAATGATAAAACGGTAGCCGTTAAATTATTTATAATCTCTAAAGTGTTTAATTGCACAGAGCACTGCGCTTCATCAGTCTGAGGAAGACATGTGACCAACAAACAGCCTTTCAGAAGAACCCGAGCAGCGCTAGCGGGATTAATGGAGGCTAGCCTTCAGCCTTCAGGGTGAGGAGGAGGAGGAGGAGGAGGAAGATGACGGGTTTAACTTGAGCTGAGCAGCAGGACTCACTCCTCTGTCAACAGCTCGCATCTGCAACAGCTGCACAACACACACACACACACACTCACACACACACACACACACACACACACACACCAGTGCCACAGATAACACACGTGTGGAGTTCTGCTCTCTGGGAGGCTCGCACCTTCCTCAGAAAGGAAAGGAATACGCTGGGATCAAAGTTAAGTTCAAGAAATAACAAACTCATCTCTCGTTTTCTAAAATCAGGCACTTAAAACGGAGGAGAACGAGACCATTTTTGGAGGACAGAAATGCATAAATATTAAGCTTATACTTTTATAAAAGCACTTTCATTAATCTTTGTGTTATTTCATCTCATCATTTTAGGGTTTATGGCATTTCACAATCATGGCAACAAAGTTGTAAAATGGCATATAATTTTACTAATTTTATTAGTAAATAATAATTATCAATATTTTTTTTATATTAACATGCATATTGTTTACATCTTGTGGCTGTACTTTAGAAACAGTGATTATTTTAATTAGTGCTGGGCGACAATTACGATTAATCACATCCAAAATAAAAGTTTGTGTTTACATAATATATGTGTGTGTACTGTGTATATATAAATACACACATACATGCATGTATACAGTATTTAAGAAAAATGTGTTATTTATATATAAAATATTTATATTTATATATAACATAAATTATGTATAAATATATATACTATATATAAATGCAAATATTTCTTAAATATATACATGCATGTGTGTGTGTGTATTTATATATACACAGTACACACACATATATTATGTAAACACAAACTTTTATTTTGGATGTGATTAATTGTATTGTTGCCCAGCTCTAACTTTAATGTTTCGGAGATCCTCTCAATCGTCTCACTGTAACACATTTTCTATAGGAAAGGAGGGACAGGTGTAAATGAATTATTATGGTATGCCACATTATGCAACAAATGCTGTCAACTGTTCTTAACCGGTACTGAACCTACAGGACCAGAAACAAGTGTTCGGCCGACACGTTCCTTCAAAAGCATTTGCCACTGAAACAGGATTTGTAACTAACTAACTTGTTTATCATGTTGATATGAATAGGATAATCTTGCACCATACTGACATAAAACTACAAAAAGAGAGAAAACATATTCCATCTTTGTTATCAACAACATAAAGTCTATTAAACATTACATTACTTCAGGGTTATACAGAGGAACTGCAAGGGTTTGTGAGTTTAATTAAAGGATATTAAGTGATCATAAAAATGTGTTTGAAAGAAAAGGGTTTCCAAAGACATAGCAAACATGCTTAAATGACTCAAATAATAATGAATGTGTTCATTAGGAGTCTGATATGTAATGTTGCGATGTTGAGAAAAATGATTTCCGTAAATCCAGTGGTCAAATGTCCAGTTCTCCATGTAATTATAGACACCTATTTCACAAAACTAGAAGACTTTCTGAATGTGTATAAGCAATATGCTTTTTTAGAAAGGAAAATGTAAAACTTTTAAAAGAAGGGTTAGACCTTATTTTAATGTGTCCTTGTAACAGTGTAATTACATATTTAAGTACTGAGTAATAATTATTAACTACATGAACTTACTATAGGGATAATATCAGAATTAGGGTTTGGTTGCATGTAATTATGCCTAATTTATAGTTATTACTATAATAAATACATGTCACGTGTAGCAACAACACATTACAATAATAAAGTGTTACCAACAGAAGAATTGGGGAGACAATAAATTATGAATGATTTACTGCCATTGTGTGAAGAATTTGTAATCATGATTTAATCAATAAAAAATTAACTGTAGTCTAATTACAAGTAACTAACAACTTAAAGTCCCCCTGTGGTGAAAATCCAGCTTTTAATGTTGTTTATGTGTCTATGTGGTGTTTTTAATCTGCTTTAAGACAAACCATGTGTAAGTTCATAAGTCGACAGCATTGCTGAGTATTTCCTCCTTAAAACTGCAGTGAACCAAAGACAGTCTCAAAAACACGCTTTGAAATCGCTGGTGTTTCTGACGTCACAAACTACCTTGTAACCAATCAGATCAACGTGTGATCGTCAACCAGTGGATCTCTGAGCTGAGTGAGTGAGTGGAGGCGGGGCTCATTTGCATATTCATAGAACCACGCATCCTAAATGAGGCAAGGGTGTCGAGTTACATTCAAGATATTTTAATGGCATGAAGAATTATTTTCAAGGAAAAAAAAAATGTTTAAATATGTAATTTTAGTGATCAAAGATGAGTTTTAAGGGATACACTTATTGACTACAGGGGGACTTTAATTACATGTACTTATTTTTGGAATCGGATTATGTAATCCAGATTAAGTAATCTGTCACTACCAGCACTCACAGCTTCTGTAACATTTTTTCCCTGAGAGTCTGATATTCTGGGGACGTATTCACAAAGCATTTTATCTTACCACTAGGAGTACTCCTAAATCGCACTAACAGATTTTAGCTGGGAGTTTTCTCTTAAAAGTTATTCACAACGCCTTTCAGACCTACTCTTAGTAAAGAAAAATGACAACTCCTAAACTAAGAGTGAGTCTTCGTTGCTATGGATGACGCCATTACTCGTGCACGAGCTGGACTGAAGTGACCACCTTGATTGGCTGATGATTGTAAGGCGGGAATGATTCAAACCCCGCCCCTACGATGATGAGTGACAGGTGACAGGTCTGAGAATGCGTGCGCTACACAAGTAGTGCGAAGGACGGAAGATGATGAATAACTGAATAAATAGCCTAAATGAATAAAGAGTAAGGCAAAACTAATAGCCTAGTAGCCTAATGAAACATATGGATTGATGCAATATCTTTGCAACATTATTGTATTAATCTGTCACTATATGCCTCTGCCTACGTTTGCAAAGAGAAGAACATTTTAATTTGATTCACAATGAAACATTACAATTAGTTTACATGCAATGAGTAGCCTAGTTTTGGTTGTTGTTGGTGGCGTTATTGCATCCCTAGTTATGCCTACAATGCAGAATTGTTCCCTGGCGATTGGAAGCTCCTGTAGCGCCGCATACGCATTTCAGAACATCACAACGTGAAATGCCACAAGAAGCGGTTTGTGAAGGTCTTAGTGAGTTAGGAGTCCTCTCGACTTCTTTTAAGCTGTCCCAGACTTAGGTGCTACTTTTAGGGCTAAAATGCTTCGTGAATTACTCTTAGTCAAAAAAATGAGGAGTCCTAAAGTTAGGAGTGACACGCCCATTATTTTTAGGAGTTGCTCCTAAATTCGCCAGTTAGGAGCTACTTTTAGCCTTAAAATTCTTTGTGAATACGGCCCCAGGGCCCGTATCCCTAAAGATTCTGAGAATCCTCTCAGAGAGCTCCTAACTTAACCTAAAAATTCCTTGCCAGGAGTTTTAGCTTAGAAGTGATTCCAGAACATTTTCAGTGAACTCTGAGCAAGGAATGGATGGAAAATCCTATCTCAGTGAGGAGGTGTGGTTGACCCCGTTGCTAGGTATGAGTCATCATTTCAAAAGCCGTGATTGGTTGATCTTACAAGTTTGATGAAAATTAACTTTTGGTGATAATGAGCAAAGGATGTACCCTCAAATCAATAAACATAATTATACACTCTAATCTTATGCAGACTGTAATTGTAAATAATATTTCACATTCAAGAAAATATCTGGAAAATGAATAGTAAGCTGTAGGGGTTATAGCCTAACATATCCTACAAATACAGAAAATGGAGAAAAATCCTCTGTTGGCCATTTTGTGCAGCTGCTTAGGGGAACTCCTAAGCCACTAAAAGTCCTCTTCCCTGCTCTTAGCAGATCTCGCCTTAGGAGCCCTTTTAAGCGCTAGGAATCTTGAGGAATAGCTTTTATATTAACTGGGATTTTCGTGTCACTTTTAGGGGAAATTCTAAGAAAACGTCATGACTCTGAGAATTTTCTTAGAATTTGGCCGCTAGGAGCCACTTTTTGCACAAAAATTCTTTAGGGATACGGGCCCAGATCTCTACATATGGCTCAGGTCCCTACTTCAATGTAAATCAAAATAATTTTTCATCGAATTGCAAGTAGGAGCTGGATCTGCGGTCACACTCACTGTAGATCAGGGGTTTGTTTAAACTCAAGAGAACGAGAAACTTGCGTCAGACACACAGAACAAACACAGTGTTGAGAGTCACGAGCATCAGAAGTGTTTGGTCGGGCTGTAGCAGAATTCAGTGGTTCGAGTGTTCAGTCGAGGGGCTGATGGACACCGGCAGCGTGTGTGTGTGTGTGTGTGTGGGGGGGGGGGGGGGTCCTGCGGTTACCCTGAGAACCGGCATGTCCACGGCACAGGGCGTGACGGAGTCGCGGGGATCGATAGCTTACTTAGTTACAAAAGATGCTATTTCACAAGCCAGTGGTCAGCGGGCCCTGAAGTCAGTTGCCTCAGATAACTGTTTGTTAACAAGTAAAGTGTGGCCAAAGAAAGCACATCCGACGCTCCAGTGACAGCATGGAGACGCCGCTTAATTGGCTTTTAGCACCCGACTCCACAAGAAAAGAAGCCAGAGAGAGAAAGAGAAGGAGTGAGATGCAGCCTGTCCTATTATCTGAGTATTGATGATGACTTGGATGGGATTGCATCAGTTCATCTCTTCCTGGAGTCCCGCAGACTGTGGGTGATGGATGTCTGGGATTTGGGATTTGGTCTGGACACTGGCTACTGAAGGGCTGGGGGTCTCCGAAACACGAGGGGAAATGAAAGAAGATTATCAAGCTTTCAGGTTTGGTGTGTGTGAGGTCGATTTGGCAAGGATGCATTAAACATGCCTTGAGACAGGGTTTGACAAATGAAAAAAAAAGAGCTAATAATTACATCAAATGTGACATTTTAATAAAAACACATGGCTGCACAATTAATCTGAATAAGTAAATGCTGCTTTTCAACTCCATCCATGTATGTGCAGCGAGTTTAACGTGCATTTAGGGAATGCGATGTGCACTTTCTTCACTTAATTTGCATAATTTCCATCATTTTGTGGACAGAAGTTTACAGCATTTCACTAACATTCCTCCAAAATACAAGTTTGACGATCTGAATGTGAGAATTTAAGACATAAATATCAATGATGAGAGTTATTAATGATGCAATAATTATTAGAATTATTTTTTATTTTATTTTACAGGACCATTTTAATTTACGATTTTATATTTATATCTATGGAAGCTTGTTTCCGCCACAGAATACAAAATAAAAAAGGTAATTGCGAGTTTATTTCTCACAATTCTGAGAAAAGATGTCAGGATTGCGATTTACAAACTCGCAATTGTGAGAGAAAAAGTTGCAATCATCTTTTAAAATGTTTTATTCTGTGGCGGAAACAAGCTTCCATAATATCTTCACATAATAACAATAATCCCTATATTTATAAATAATAATAAAAAAATCTAAACAAATCAAAACACAACACTTTAAAACCGATAAGATATTTTATCTGTGTGTGTCATGTGACCATTAAGCAACATTACAGAACCGCAAACATGTGAATGAGTTGTTGTTACATTAATAAAATATTATTTAAAATTACAGAGTGCATATCGGCAAACAAAACAGTTTGGGAAACCCTGCCTGAAGACAAGAGGTTTGGCAAACATTTTAAGAGGCAGTTCCCCAGACAAGACTTTCTTCTACAAAAGGAGATATTTTGAAGAATGCTCACGCTGCTCTTTTCCATTTAATGACTGTATATAAGCACTGTCACGCTCCGAAATGACAAAAAACACCATTAAAAGTAATCCACTGTAAATTAAATCTACTTAAAGATTAAATAAAGGTACCATTGCTACTGTCCTCATAGTAAAAAAAACTCAAGAACACCTTTTGTGTTACACAAAGAACGCCAGAAGAACATTCTCTGACTAGTTAAGTTACATACAGTCAATCCAGAAATTATTCAGACACCAGATATCATTTTTGATATTTCTTTACTAGTGTGTGCAGGACACTATAGTTATATATAAGTGAGGAGAGATAAATAAAGTAAACTGTGTCATATTATACCCAAATATTCTCCATTCAGTGACTACCAGTAACATTTATAAACATTTGGGAGCAGAAATGATTGGGACACTTTGAGCTGATCATGTTTTGCTGAAGTGTGTTTTCTTTAATAACTAATGCTCTTTTTACACACAGACTGAACACAATGAAGCATTGCTTGGTGATTGGTTGAGCTAAACTGGTATTATCTAATTGTGTAGTTAAATTTAACAGCTGACAGATATTCAACATCATTCATGTGTGAGACAGTCTAACAGAAGGACG